>NC_133620.1:452957867-453147867 GCF_048593235.1 Sminthopsis crassicaudata
TTGGCAGGCCTAGGGACACACAGGTGTACAAGCAGCCACATCTCCGGGGAGCCTATAATTTAATTCAGATGTGCCCTGGGCACAAATGGAAAATGGCGCTTCCTGACTGCTTTAGAACAAAGAGTCCTGAACTGATGCTCCTCTTTTTGGTCTGTGCTCTAAGCCAGGTCCTGGCGTTTTATTAGATGAAGGTCTGGCGAATATAGGATCATAGGATCAAAGAAATTAAAAAGAACTTTAGAAATCTTCTAACAGAACATTCTCATTGCAAAGATAAGGAAATTGAAGGTCTAAGAACTGAAATGGCATGTAATAGGCACAGGTTGTATGTAACAGAGCAGGGGCTTCAATCCAGGTCTTTTCCGCCTCCCTCCCCCATCAATCCAGAGCTCCTTTTACTTCATCACACTCTTGGACTAATAGAGGCTTGGATGGTGAATTTTCCCCTAGTCCCCAAAGGAACACTCATGCTGTATTGAAGAAATCCTCCAGTGTTTGCTAGTTAATAAGTAGCAGATGAGAAGGAAGCAGAAAAGTGTGAATTCCTGCTGTCCGATCGTGCCTTATTGGAATTTGGGTGGGCTCAAAACAGGAAAGAACAGTGGAAATGAAAACAAGTTTACAAAAAGCTGGACATAAGACTGGATTCAGCCAAGTCATCTCCAAAGCATCTAGATGAACAGGACAACAGATCTGGCAGCATTTCTAGAACAAAGTCTTTTCAACAAAGGCAGTGGTGGTCAAATCAAATATATTTGAATTCCAGTCTCTGAGTCTCTGATGAGAAATGGAACTAAAAAAAAAAAGGAAGAATACCTGGACCAAGGTAGGCAAAATCCTGTGTTAGAGTAACTCAGTTTTAAAAATACTGAGGGATAAATGTTTAAGGTTTCTGATTACAGAAAAATTGAGGAAAATCATTATTATTATTATGTAGAAATGGTCATAGAAGACATCAGTAACTATTGCTTCATCAACTTCCTTTTTCATCTTTATAAAGTCTAAATATAATTCACCTCACTAGGAATCTTGAGAAGACCAGAGTAAAAAATGATAGACGTTTACTAAGCTATGGAAATATAAACATGCACGTGATTTCCAAAGTTTTCCAGTTTTCATTTCCTTTGTCCCAGGCTACATTATGAGAATATATATTATCATTCTTGATGCAAATTTTGGAAGGGAAGAGTCAAATTTTAGCAAACTACTTTTTGTAATAGAACGTATCTTCAAATTCACATGATTAACTGAAAGATATAGAGAACAAGATACTTCACTGTTTAGTGCTTATTGATTAAAAAGAGAATTGATTTGGCAGAGTGACATGTAACCCCAAAGTTTCTTTTCAGTAAAGTATTACCTAATCATATGTTAAAATCATGCAGATTTTTGGATAGATTTAGTTAACACATACTTTCTTAAAATTATTTCCTTTAAAATTTTGAGTTACATATCTTCTCCTTCCCTGCAATACCCCTCCCTCACCTCCTGAGAATTCAAGTAATGCAACATTGATCATACATGTGAAATCATGCAAAGCATATATCCTCATTAGTCTTGTCACAGAAAGTAAGAAAAATAGCAAAAGTGAAAAAATTATATTTCAATTTGTACTCAGAATTAATCAGTTCTCTCTCTCTCTCTCTCTCTCTCTCTCTCTCTCTCTCTCTCTCTCTCTCTTACTCTCTGGAGGTAATAGATAATATTTTTCATGAAAAATCCTTCAGAAACTGTTTTTGATCATTGTATTGATGCTCCTTAGCTCCTTAGTGGGTTACTTACTAGCTGTTTTTCACAGTCATTATTAAATGATCTCCTAGTTCTATTCACTTCACTTTGCATCAGTTCATCTAGGTCTTATCATGTTTCTTGAAACCATCCCCTTTGTCATTTCTTACAACACAATGATATTCCATCACAATTAGACACTACAACTTGTTTAACTGTTCCTTGATTGATTGGTATCCCCTCAATTTAATTCATGGCCACTACAAAAAACTGCCATAAATATTTTTGTACATATAGATCCTTTACCTTTTTCTTTTTCTTTGGGATGTATATTATATATATATATATATATATATATATATATATATATATATATATGTAACATATATATATATATATATAATAGTGGTATTATTAGGTCAAAGAGTATACATAGCTCTACAATCCTTTGGGCATAGTTTCATATTATTCTCCAGAATGGTTGGAGTTTGCAGCTTTATCAGTAGTTCATTAATGTAATTATTTTTCCTAAGAATTGTTTTAAGTTCTACTCAATGGTGATTTAGAGCATTTTTTCATATAACTATAGCTTTGATTTCTTCTTTAGAAAGCTGCCTGTTTATATCTTTTGACTATTTATCAACTGCATATTGATCTTTTATAAATTTGACTCAATTCCCTATTTATTTGAGCAATGAGGCCTTTAACAGAGAAACTTGCTATGAATTTTTTTAATATTACTTCATTATCTATGCTACCTAACCAAATGTAGTTTCCATAATTATCTCTTTTCATTAGATTTATTTTTATTTTTGTTTTTTCTGATATCACAACTGTTACCCCTGTCTTTTTTACTTCAGCTAAAGCAGCCCCTTATTTTAAAGTTCATTGAGCCTCATCAAGAATCCATCTGGGTAGTAGCTGCCCTGCTCTAGTGTGGAGTATTTTAAGTAGGGTACTCACAGAATAGCAGACGTTTTTTCTTAAGGACAGAGTCAATCATCTCTCATACTATCAACTGGATGAGCCAGTGTGGTGAGTATTAGAAGAGTATCAGAGGATTAGAAGGTGATATCATGGATAGGGTGCGAGAACTGGAGTCAAGAAGACCCGAGGTCAAATCCAGGCTCAGACCCTTATTAGTTGTGTGATCCTGGCTAATTCACTTCTCTCTGCCTCTGTTTCCTCATCTGTAAAATGAGCTGGAGAAGGAAATGGACAACCACTCCCACGAAGAGTCAGATAGCACTGAAAACAATGAAACAACAACATCTATTATAGTTTTCTTCCTTACATGTGTGAGGACCCCCTGGGGAACCATATGACCTGGGGAAGAAGGCGTCATAAGGTCCCAGACAGAAGCAGCAGGAATACCCGGAGTTCTTCAGCCATGTTGGGAGGTGTGGGGAATGTTGGTGGTAGAGTGACAGAGGAATTCCTTAAGCCATGTCATCCCCAGAGGAGTTCTTGGACCAAGCAGTAGCTGAGGGGAGGGACAACAAAAAGCAGACCCAGGTTTTACTACCGTGTTTCCCCCATAATAAGACACTGTCTTATTATTTTTTTGGGACTAAAAAACACCAGAGGGCTTATTTTCAGGGGAGGGCTTATTTTATCCTCCATCATGCCCCTTTTATCCTCCATCATGCCCATTTTAGCCTCCATCATGCCCCTTTTAGCCTCCATCATGCCCCCTGAGTGCTTATTTTATTCTCCATCGCTTACTGAACTTACCGAGTTTTTAGATGGTCCTGTCTCAGCTCTACTCCGCGGCGCTGCTCTCAGTAGCGCCAGCAAGCAAATCACCAGGGAAGAAGAGGATGACGCGCTCACTGCTGCAGCTCTGATTGGATGCAGCTCGGAGCGCGCGCGACGTGCGTTTCACCCGGGAGGGGAGGGCAGCACTGCTTACTGAAGGTACCGCTACGCAGCATATAGCGCAGGGGATCACCATGATGACCGTTTTCATAGTAAGTTCGATAGGGCTTATTTTCAGGGGAGGGCTTATTTTAGCGGAATATTAAAGAGTATGTGGGTGTCTTATTTTCAGGATAGGTCTTATTATCGGGGAAACACGGTAGTACTGTGAGTTATCCGGACTGTGCAGGTACCTGGGAAAAGAGGGATTGTTTTTGGAATCTATATGTGGATTCCCCTTGTGTGTGAGAGGGTCAGAACTCAACCCCAGGGTAGTCCTGTGTCAGGAGGACAGTAGAGGTTTGGGGGAGGCAAGGCTGACCAGAGAGAGCTGAGCTGTCTTAATTGTTTGTGGACTTGGATTCAAGTCTATATTTTAGAGGTTTGGGAGATGGGGGAAGGGCAGAATAATAAAGCCAGTTTTATATTGGAAATCTTATTAATTTCTCCTTGTAAGATCCATTTTACCCTCCCTTTTAGTTAAAGATTTTGCTTGCTTTTAGTGCTTGTATGTGAACTCAGGACCTTTCCCTCTTTTTGTGCAGATCTAAACATATTTTCAAGAAGATCTTGGGTGGGGTGAGAACAAAAGAGAATATAATTATTGTGAAGCTTGCTGAAATGACATCTTGTCTGTGTAGACATAGAGAGGGTTGTAATCCTGTGGTTCTGGGTTATGTATGGCATATGTTTGAGGGACTGTCTGGATGGACTGTTTTTTCTTTCTTCCTTTTTCCCCCTTTGGAGTGGGCTACCAGCACTAGCAGTGGAGCCAGTGAGCACCAGTTTGTTTTGTGGCCAAACGTTCTCCATCCACAGTGTCAGGTTTGGATAACTCTTACCAGCACTACACAGAGTATTATCCAGCCATGTTTTAGAGACTGGTGAGGCACCTGGCCTCCCAGTTAGGGGAGCCTTGTCAGACCGCCAATCCTTATCACCCTCAGCATCATATGAAATCCTGTTTGGTTTTTACAACCCTTTATAATCAATCTTTTCCTACTACTAACTTCCTTTCACCTCAACTCCCCTCCACAATCTGCAATTTAATGACAAGAGCCATCTTGCTAGTCTTCAAGCATATCTTGCTATCCTGGCTCCAGGTATTTTCATTGGCTGTCCCATGCTTAGAATTCTGTGCCTCCTCATCTCTACTTCCTGGTGTCTCTGACCTCCTTCAAGTCTCACTTTCTCATGAAGCCTTATCCAGTCTTCCTAAATGTTAGTGCCCTCTCTCTGAGACTACTCCTAATTTATTTTGAACATATTTTCCTTATACTTATTTATTTGCCCACTGTCTCCCCCAAAAGTCTGTGAGCACCTTGAGAATAGGAACTATTTTAATTTTTTTTTACTTTCTCTGTGTCTCACAAATCTATATAACATACTTCTTCAACAAATGATCACTCACTGGTAGACTGTGGTAATGATACATTGCTATAATTCACAAGGTCTGCTATTTTTTAACATGGAGGAAAAATAGAGGGTTTGCCCAAGGGGAGCCTGATAAGACCCTTCTGAAAGAAGCACTTTTGTATCTCAGTGAGGTGGAATTCTTTTTTAAATGGATTAATTCTTTGGCTAGGAAAAAAAAAACCTACAACTTTTATTTGATGTCTTTTTTTATACCACTTTGCTTCTGGATATTCTTTCCTTTCATGCACACACATACTGAATCTTTCCTCTTAAGAAAGAAAAGGTTAAGGAGCAGCTAGTCGGTGTAGTGGATATAACACCAGCCCTGAAGTCAGGAGGACTTGAGTTCATATCTGGCTTCAGACACTTAACGCTTCCTGGCTGTGTGACCTGGGCAAGTCACTAAACCCCAAGTGCCTGAGCAAAAGAAAAAAAAAAGAAAGAAAAAGAAAAGAAAAAAGAAGAAGCTAAGCAAAATTAACTAACAGTGATTGTATCAATGTATACACAGCAACATTATAATTGCTAAAATTTATATAAGACTTTAACATCTGCAAAAGTCTTTACATATATTACATTTGATCCTCACAATCAACCAATCAATCAGCAAGCCTTTATTAAGCACATACTATGTATCAGGAACTGTATTATGCACTAAGGACATTAGGAATAAAAATACAAATAGTGAAAAATGTTTCCCATGCAAGGAATGATTCTAATGGGAGGAGAAAACCAGTACCTATACACATACATACACATACCCCCACACACAGAGCATAAAAACAAACTTGTGAAGGTAAATTCTATTAACCCGTTTTATAGATGAAGAAACTGAGGTTTAGTTAAGAATCTCACAGCTAGTTAGTGATTGAGGCAGGATTTGAAACCACAGCTTCCTGACTTAAGTCCAAGTACTCTGTTCATTACATCATTCACTTGCCATCCCCATAGAGTCTAAGGCACATAGAATGCCGGACCTAGAGTCAGGCAAGCCTCAGTTTAAATCTAGTCTTAGATACCTACTAGCTGGTGACCCGGCCAAGTCACTTTACCCTGTTTGCTTCAGTTTCGTCATTTGAAGACAATAACAGGACCTACTTCTCAGGGTTGTTGTAAGATCAAATGAGGTAAAATTTGTAAAGTGTTTAATTATCACAGTGTCTGGTATGTAGTGGGTGCTTAATTAACTCTAGTTCCTCCCTCCCTTCCTCCCTTCCTTTCTTGTTCCCCCAGATGTCTTTTGGAAGAATCAATATGTTTATTGTTAAGGAGAAATAAGAGGAATTCAAGAGAGTCCCTCATGGGTATACATAACCCAAAGTTAAAAGAGGAAGAGGAAGGGAGGAGGACAGAACTTTTGTCTGCCTATTGTTCAAATGGGATGATGTGTCCTGATTTCTAGAGCCCCCATGCTGGGGTGAAAAAACATACCATCTTAGTGAAAGAGTGATGAGGCAAGATGGTTAAAATATGGAGTCCATTTATTCCAAGGTCTTATATCCTTATATAACCAAAGCAACATTGTGGATGCACTAAGTATATACTGTGCATGTGGGACCATATAAACAACTTGCTATTATATGTAGATGACTCTTTGTAACCTGCTATCACTCTGCTTCAACCACAATGCAGGTTATCACCTGTGTGACTTCTCAGGAAGGCCGAAAGCCCTTAGGGGAGATGGGGAGCTGAACCAGACATTGTCAGCAGGTTCCCTCTGGGTTGAAGGGTCTTATACTTCACCCAGAGTTCCCCCACTATCTGTGGCCCTCCACAGGGTAATTTGGTATTTTCTGGTTTGTTGGGTCAATATAGAAAATTCACATCTCCCAGAGTTTTACCTTCGATTGTTTGGGGTTTATTCTGCACTGAGTAAGCTATCAACCAACGCAGGCTATGTTTGATTAAGGAGATTAAGGCCTCGGTAATACCTCCTAGGCAAGTTCAATTTTTACTCTATTTACTCCTAGGGAAAGAAGGTTGGTAAGTTAACATTTTATTCTTCTATGTAGCTCCGTTCTTTCATTGAATTATGAATATCATTTTTTCAGCTTCCTTAGGGACATGGTACCACTTCATCCTGCCAAGCCTGAAAAAGTCAAGAAAAAAAGGAAATTATGGTCCAGATGTTGGCCCCTGCAGATGTTCTACCATCCCCACATAGTTCTCTGTTAATACTCATTCTTTTGTTTCCTGGCCAGTTCATTTAGAGTAGCCCAATGCACCAAGCATGCATTAAACCATGGTTTATAGCGCCATAAAGATAATTTACAGTCTATTAGCTCTTTTTTTCTTTTTAGCAAGAACCATCAGTTCCAAAAGGGGTCTTATATCACAACTTCTATTATTTCAGCTATAGTCATAAAAATAACAACAACAATTGGGTTCTCTCAGAATGGGAATCGGGAGACATTTTTTCCTGTCAAGGGCTACTGATCCCCAGGAAAAATAAAAAGTAGGCTTATAAATAAAGGGCAACTTAATTTGATTTTTGAAATATTAAAAATGTACAAAATGTTCTAGCTATATACTTTAAGAATAGGAATAGAAACCTCTATTCAATGATATAATAAAGAAGAAAATACATATTCAGGTGCTGTGCAGACAAATAGTTAAAATAGAAGGACTGAAAAAGGAAAGGGGAAAAAGAAGAATCAAGTATCATTATCCTGGGAAAGGAGAGGCTAGAAGTAGAGCCCCTCTAAGTCCTAATTCTCTTTATCTGTAAAATACAATAGGTTCCAAAAGGCCTAGTTCAGCTTTTGCCTCTCACTAGGTCTAAGATACCATCAAATTCTACTAGTTTGTGTTTTGATTGCCATTTGTTTGTTGTTCAGTCGTTTTTCCATTGTGTCTTATTCTTCATGACCCTATTTGGAGTTTTCTTGGCAAATATACTGGATCGATTTGCCATTTCCTTCTCCAGCTCATTTTACAGAGGAGGATTGAGAGTCTCAAAGCTAGAAGGTATTTGAGGTCAGATTTGAACTCAGGCTTTTCTGACTGGAGGTCTGGTATGCTTTTCCACCTAGCTGCTATGTTTTGGATGTAAACTGGTAATGTTCAGGCTAGCTTTCTGGAGGTCCTCCGGATAGACAGGATAGACACCAGGAGAAAGGACAAAAATAGAATCCAAAGTCTTTATTATCTCTTACACAGTCTGTGTCTGTCAGTCTGACCCAGTCTCCTCCAGCAGTCTGCCAATCTGCCAGTCTCAAACAGTCTCCCCCCAGTCTGACTTTGTCCCCAGTTTAAATACTCTATTACAATTACATCATTATAGCATACTGAGTATGTGTGAACTAAAGAATCATTACATCAGGGTACCTTAGTTCACAAAGTGTATATGTGAACTAGAGAACTATCATCTCATCAATTCCACTGAGTTAACACCTTGTTTCAAGCATATTTCTCCAGAGTTCCGGCTCTCTACATAAACCAATATAAACCTCTCACCTAAATATGATTTACAAATGTGATTACAAATACAGAATAGCCAGTGTGGAATAGAGAATAGAATATCTGAACTTGGAGGCAAGAAGTTTAGGCTTTTACTGGGCAAATTAGGGGGGGGGAAGCTGGGTGGCACAGTGGATAGAGCACCAGCCTTGAATTCAGGAGGACCCAAGTTCAAATTTGATCTCAGACACTTGACACTTCCTAGCTGTGTGACCCTGGGCAAGTCACTTAACCCCAGCCTCAGGGAGGGGAAAAAAAAAGTACTGGGCAAATTAATTCATCTCTCTGAAGTTCAGTTTCCTCATCTTTATAATGGGTACAATAACCTGAAATGCCTTCCTAACATGTTTGTTGTGAGGTTCAAATTAAATAATATATGAAAATATAATATATTTTGCAAACCTAAAGACACTACATAAATGTTAGCCATTATTAATAGACTAATTTGTTATGGGAATAAAGTGGCATGTTAAAACTGTCAAAAGTTAAGTTAATGTTTATAGATGGTTTAAAAGTAATATGATCTTTAGGCTTTCTTCCACCTGCCCCCATACTTTTTATTATTCTATCATGTGGAAGCAAAAGGGGGACATAGGACGAGGGACACTTTGTATTTTTGCTTGTTATTGAGTCATCAGGGCAAAACCCCACTAATTACCTTGTGATTAATCTCCTGATGACAACAAAGTACTTAAAAAGTTCTTATGACTCAGTCTATGACATATAGGTAGAAGAACAACCCATTGAGTTATCCCATCAGTATGTGTTAAGTTGATCCTTGTACACAGCATTCCATTCCCCCTACCCTGGTACGTTGCCCAACATGGTTCTCTATGGTTGGAAGGTTCTCCTCCATCTCTACTTCATAGAACTCCCAGGTTCCTTCAAAACACAGATCAGGTACCAACTCCTACATGAAACCTGTTCCCGTGTCTCCCTCAGTTATTAGCACTCTTATCTCTTAAAATTAATTCATATTGCATTGTATATACTTGGAACTAGTAAATTCCATATGTATATCTTGGTCCTCCCACCCCACACTCAACAAGAACTGTAAGGTTCTTGAGGGAAAACTATTTGAGTTTTATCTTTGAATCGAGTGGATAAAAAATTCAAATTCATACTTGAGAGGGAGACTAGGCTAACTTATATTTAGGATCTTTTTCAGTGTAATATTTCCAAATTTTTGCTGCCACAAAAAAGGTATTTTTAATGCTGATATTTTCTTGATGATGCCTGGGAATCATAAAATAATACCACCTTGGAAGAATTATACCAGTAGAGTGGAACATTTCTTTTTGTATAGTCCTTTTATTTTAGGGATTTCTTATTTAATGCTTGCTTCTGGTCCATTCATTTGTTCATTTTCTAATTTCAGTAGAAATTAGAACTGTGAAATCAATTCATACATATTTGTGTGTGTTATATGTATGTATCCACACATACATATAATCCATTTATACATGTATATATTTACTTCTGAGAATTTCTTTGGATGTTTTGTCTAAATTTTAATGTACTGTTATTATGTTTTTATATTATCATCTTTACTATAACTTGCTATTGTTTCCATAATTTGTTTTGTAGTTCCTTCTCTGGTGACTTCAGGTTATACAGCTGGAATGTTGCCTGCCTTTCTTTTTTGTTTTCTTTTTTTTATTCAAAGCTTTTTATTTTCAAAATATATACATGAATAATTTTTGACATTCACTCTTACAAAACCCTATGTTCTAATTTTTCCCTCCCTTTCCCCCACTCCCTCCCCTAGATGGCAAGTGATCCAATATATGTTAAATATGTGTGATTCTTCTATACATATTTCCACAAATATCTTGCTGCACAAGAAAAATCAGATCAAAAAGGGAAAAAATGAGAAAGAAAACAAAATGGAAGCAAAAACTACAAAAAAAGTGAAAAATACTATGTTGTGATCCACATTCAGTTCCCACTGTTGTCTCTCTGAGTGTAGATGACTGTCTTTATCACAAGACTATTGGAACTGGTCTGAATCACCTCATTGCTGATGAAAGCCATGTCTGTCAGAATTAATCATCCCATAATCTTGCTGTTGTGTACAATGTTCTCCTGGTTCTCTTCACTTCCTTTACTTCACTCAGCATCGGTTCATGCAAGTCTCTCCAGGCCTTTCTGAAATCATCCTGCTGGTCGTTTCTTACAGAATAATATTTCATAACATTCATAGACTATAACTTATTCAGCCATTCTCCAGCTGAGAATGGCTCCAACTCAGTTTCCAGTTTTTGGCCACTACAAAAAGGGCTGCCAATGACCCGTTTTTGTACATGTGGGTCCCTTTCTCTCCTTTATAATCTCTTTAGGATACACACCCAATAGACACACTGCTGGATCAAAGGGCATGCACAGTTTGATATTCTATAGTTCCAGATTGCTCTCCAGAATGGCTGGATTCTTTCACAACTCCACCAACAATGCATCAGTGTCCCAGTTTTCCCACATCCCCTCCAACATTTGTCATTATATTTTCCTGTCATCTTAGCCAATCTGAGAAGTTGTAGTGGTACCTCAAGAGTTAACTTAATTTGCACTTCTCTGATCAATGGTGATTTAGAACACCTTTTCATATGACTAGAAATAGTTTTAATTTCTTGTTTTTTCTTTTTCTTTCTTTTTTTTTTTTTTTTTTTTTGAGGCTGGGGTTAAGTGACTTGCCCAGGGTCACACAGCTAGGAAGTGTTAAGTGTCTGAGACCAGATTCGAACTCGGGTCCTCCTGAATTCAGGGCTGGTGCTCTATCCACTGCGCCACCTAGCTGCCCCAATAGTTTTAATTTCTTCAACTGAAAATTGCCTGTTCATATTTTTGATCATTTATCAGTTGGAAAATGGCTCAAATTCTTATAAATTTGAGTCAATTTCCTATATATTTTATAAATGAGGCCTTTATCAGAACCTTGAATGTAAAAATTGCTTCCCTTCCAATCTTGTCTGCATTGGTTTTGTTTGTACAAAAACCTTTTACCTTAATATAATTAAAAGCATCCATTTTGCATTCAGTAATGTACTAGAGTTCTCCTTTGCTGCCTGCCTTTCTTAAAGCCTACAGAGAGACAGTATGTCATTGTATTAGTTATCCAAAGAGGGAACACAGGAATAAGAAGATAAATGAAAGCCGATGGGGAGCCATAGCTCCTTTTTTTTTTAACTAGAGGGATGAGATCTATTAAAGTATACCAATTTACCAGTACAGTATAGTCTTCCACATAGGATTAAGACTATTACATTAAGTCCATTATAGCTTAATCCTGTTAATTACTGATTCTAGGATGAAAAAATGTTATCATGAGAAATTTGGCATTTTCTAGAGTAAATAGCAATCATACGGCTTATATAGGTCCTCCTTCAAACTTCCATGGACTTCTGAGGTGGGTCTCTGGAGGCGGAGGATCAGGAGGATAACAGAGCAGAAACATGACTGGGTAATAGCATGGCAGTTGTCATGGAGACTTGAGACCATGAAGCAGGGCAGACCTTGTTTAATGGAATGGAAAAAAACCTGTTTCTCCCTGGGGCAACCAGTGCCATTGTGCAAAGTAGATGGGACTTCAAAAGCCAACATGGAAGAAAAGACTTGATGGGTAGTGGATGTTCTCTATGTCACTCCCTCCGTGCCTTTCTCTTCCTTTTTCACTCAATTCTCATATTTTGCTATCTACTACCACAAATGGTATTTTATAAGCTCAGTTCTCTTTTTAAAAATAAATTACTTAGTTCTCATGGTCTATGACCATGTAGTTACTTTACATCAGAGTGTGCATGAAAGGACAGCCCCGAGGGGTTTTATATTTCACTATCTACTGAGCTAGGTTCTTGCCATTCTAGTGAAGAGGTTAAAGATCTCCTGGGGGGCTATTGAGTCACTGTTTAATTTTATGAATGATCTTATAACTCTCTCAAGCAGAATCCTAAAACTTGAACTTGGACCTTATTTCTACAGAAAGAGTATGCATGATTCAATTGAGAATGTGAACACAAATTCCCCAAGGCTGGAAAAGAAGGGGAAATAAGGAAAGCTCAGACCTCTCTCCCAGTACTTCTCAGCAATATTTAGCATAGACCTACCAGGAGATGAGGAGTCAGGGAGGGGGGGAACAGAGAGAACAAAAGTATTGATCACTCAAAAGGGAGACAAACCACAACAGAACAGTCTCTAGGGTTAAGAGTAAGAGGAGGGGCAGTTAGGTGGCGCAGTGGATAGAGCACCAGCCTTGAATTCAGGAGGACCGGAGTTCGAATATGATCTCAGACACTTAACACTTCCTAGCTGTGTGACCCTGGGCAAGTCACTTAACCCCAGCCTCAGGGGAAAAAAAAAAAAGAAAAAGTAAGAGGAGTATTGGAAGCAATATTTGCTTAGAAGTCAGTTTGCTCTGCTCATTTCTCTATCTTTTATGCCAAAAGAGGACTTTGCTTATGTCACCGCCTTGTGCCATAGAAGTTACCTAACTAAAGGTGTGCTCTAGGCCAACTGGTACTTGTGACTGTTCATGTGGATAAAGAGGTTGATAACATTCCTAACATACCCCCTCCACCATCAAAGGGTGCTGTGGAGTCAACCATACTGCCTTACCTGTTCTCTGCCAGGATTCTCAGGGCAACTGGCTGTCAGTCCCTTCATCCTTCTCATGCTCGCTAGGTTTTGAGACCTAGTCTGTGCTTATCAATCAAATCTCCAGGGTATCCACTGGGAATCTGCTGGTAAATGTTTAACAATCATCTCTTCAAAAAAAGGTACATCACGTTTTTCAGCTTAATGTACATTATTAATATATTCTTTATTATTTTCTTGAATCTAGAAAATCAACAAAGTAGTAATCAGTTCCTGATTTGTAGCCTTTCTAAGGCATGCTCACATGAAAATTTAACAATTGACTTTTCAACTTCTATAAGTTGGCTCCAGCATATCCCTAATGAACATTAGTTAAATATTATAGCTTGGACCACTTCCATTCATTCTTTGCACACATTTTGAATTCACACATACACACATATGTATGTGTGTGTATGTACACTGACATATATGTATATAATACATAGTTACTTTGCAAAGCTTAAAGCATTATACATTATCATTATTCAATGAATTGGATCTATCCTAACTTGCCAAAAAAAGTCACTCCAAAAGTAGCATTGTTGGGGATAGGGGGTGGAAAAGATCCCTGATGTCTATCAACCACCCAGGAATGATTATCTTGGACATCTTAAATCAACAGCTATAAAGTAGAAGCTTCAAAGAAGGGGTGGGGAGGGGGAAGGAGGAAGTATCTCTTGCCTGCCAGGAAGGATAGCATCTTAGTGATGCATTCCTCTAACACAAACTGCCCATTTTGAGGGGCTTTGAGGTTTCTTCCTTGCACAACTTCCTCATTCTTTTGACCTTTTTCACCTAGACTCAGCTTATGACTTCCTGTCTCTCCCTCCAGAATTCAGTTTTGACCTTAGTCATCTTATTCTCCATCTGCTTGGGTTTGATTTTGTCCAAAGGGTTATGGCAAATGGGCTGAGGGGCGGAGACAGTGGGAGTTTTTGTTTTTATTATTGTCCGGCCCTCCAACAGTCTGAGGGACAGTGAACTGGCCCCCTGTTTAAAAAGTTTGAGGATCACTGGAAGATTCAATATTGTTTTTAAGATGGATCCCATCTCAGCCTGGTTCAGATAGTGGTGGAGCTACCTGTTGCTCACCAGGGCAACTAGTTGGAGGTTCTGGGATTTGGAACCCTGAATTCTGTGATCCCGTAATTGATCCAGCCTCAGTTGCCTCAAAGCCATGAGGAGCTAAATCTACTCCAGAAGACTTCTGAGGCTTTGTGGGAAGGAAACAAAATTATTCCGGAAGCAGATGGAGTCAGTCCCCGTGCCGTTTCCCTTATTAGATCAGTGCCCCAGCAGGTCCGGGATCTCCTCATTCCTGGCACAAAATAGACTGTTCATGGGCTTCCCAAGAACTTCCCACAACCTAGGCCAAGGTAATGAATGTAGCATCCTACCTGTCAAGACAAGCCACCTGCTTGGCCAAGGCCATTGGAAACTGAAAATGGAAAATGAGTTCCTCCATTTCAGGAATGCTTTTGATGCCCCCTGGTGGTTAGAATTGGCCAATTCTGTCATTTAGATGAATAAAGAATTCAGCAAACAAGATTTCTGAATCTTGTTAGACCAACTTTTCTTTTCTTTTTTTGTTGCGATTATCTTTTATTTATTTTTATTAATTTTATAATTATAATTTTTTGACAGTACATATGCATGGATAATTTTTTTTTATAACATTATCCCTTGTACTCAATTCTTTTCCAAATTTTCCCCTCCCTCCCTCTACCCCCTCCCCTAGATGACAGGCAATCCCATACATGTTAAATGTGTTACAATATATCCTAGATACAATATATGTTAGACCAACTTTTCAAGCCAAAAGTTATCTTGGATAAAATGGATTTGGCTAAGCTGGGCATATTCTTGATAAATTAGCTCTGTAGTTGTAGCTGCCGACTTACCTGCACTTATTCAGCAAGATAGCTTTGTCAGGCTCTATCTTTGGTTGTACATAAAATTAAGTCAGTCTCAGTATGCTTTAGGCTCACCCATCAGTAGCCTAACTTCTGGAGCTCTTACCGTTTGGGGGTCCCAGTTCTGGCCCTCCACATGGCATTAAACAAAACCTCTTACCCTTCCCTCTACCTCACATGCCAGTTTTCAATAGTCAGCATCCAGCAATACAATCTCATTCTCTCTCCTTATATATACACGCACATAAACACATATGCACACACACACACAATACATACATACAAGCATGCATATAGAATTGTGCTGGTAAATATCTATTAATAAGCTTTCTGAGGAAGCTTGCATGAAATATTTTAAAGTTTAATATGCATTAGCAATATTTTTCTTCATCACTTTCTTAAGTCTAGATAACGAACAAAACAGAGAATCAGTCCCTGATTTGTGGCGTTTACTAACTCCCGAAAGGCAAATACATTGAAAATACAGCAATTGACTCTTTTGAGCTGGTTCCAGCTGATTCCAGCATCCCTGTTCCTTCTCCTATTGCTTCATGTCATGATTTACCGGACCCAACTCTGGGGTACACTCTACCACCTGCCTTTTCCACTTTTATTGTTAACTTCTGCTGCAGAGAGTCATGAAACCATGCCATCTGAGCCTACCACAAATACCACAAATACTTAATTGTGTGCTATATAATCTCAGCTGGGTCCTCACCGCTGCATGGTAACCCTTTTGTTCTTTACTGATGGACTTTATCAGATTCCCTACGGCATCTGTTCCGAACCTTCTTTTTTCTCTTCTCAAGCTACTTACAACAGACCTTCGCCTCCTCATTTAGAAGAGAACCTCACCTCTTATGGTACGAGGAAATAGTGTCTATCCCTTTTTAGCCACATCTTGTCCCCTGTTCCACAACTCAAGTCCCCTCAGCATCCCTCTGCATTCCTTCCTGGCTTTATGAGGTCCATGAGGTGGTCTTTCTCCTTGCCTTAACCCTTCTACTTGAGTTCTTCATCTCCATCTGTGACCTCTGGGAGTTTGTTCCTTTGATATTTCTTCCCTTTTCTAATCTTCACTTTGCCCTTTCCCCTTGTATCTTTCCCTGGTCTACAAACATTCTCAAATTTCTCAGTCTCTTAAAAAACTCTTCATTTGACCCTGCCATCCCCTCTGTCTCTTCTTGGTTTCACAATCAAACTCCTAAAATCGCTTGTGTGTATTGTCTACCCTAAATCATTTCACACTCTCTTGACTGAAATATTTATGTAAAACTGCTCTGCCCAAGGGAAAAATGACTTTTTAGCTGCCAAATCCAATGAACTTTCTCTAGTCTTCATTTTTCTTAGTCTCTCATGGCCAACACTTCCTCCTGGTTATCATCTCCTCCCTGATGCTGCTCGCTCATGATTCTTGTCCTGCTGTTTGTTCATGCCTTCTTATTCCTCTTTGTCAGACCAGTGACTCCTGTTCCTTGTTGGTGATATATCCCCAGGCTCTGGCTTGAGCCCTCTTCTGGCTTTCTAAACTGCCTCTTGGTGATCTCAGCAACCTCCACACCTTCAATTTTCATCTTTATGCAAATGATCCCCAAATTTCCATATCTAGCCCTCACCTGGACTTCCTGCCTTTGCCCACCCCTTGTAGCTAGCCGATGACCAACTCTTGTCATTTCTACTTTCATGCTCTCATGTGGCCACCAGCTTAGTCTCACTTGGACTATTACAATGGCTTCTTAATGGGTCTTCCTGCTTCAAGTGTCTCCTCATTCCAATCAAAATGATTTTCCTAAAGCATAGTCTTAATCATGTCGCCTCATTCCCAGCAAATAAAGCCCCCATGGCTTCTACGATCAAAGACATCCCCCTCTGTTTGCTATTTCAAGTCCATCATACTCTGGCCCTACTTTCTCTGCAGCCAAAAGAAATAACTGATGTTCAGAATTCTTTCTTTCAAGTACTCATACATTACCATTCCATTGCATTGCAAAGTACCATTACATATACTTTGTGGTCCAGCCAAACTGGTCTTCTTTGTTATTCCTCTTTCCGCATTCAATCTCCCTTCTTTGCAGTAAATATCCATGCCAAGAATATACTCCCTTCTCTCTTGGGAATCTTGTAAAGAAAGTCTACTTTCCTGTAAGACTCAAATCAAGTTCCATTTCCTGCATGAGTGAGATCTTGGTTGCCCCAGCTGTTGGTGCCTTCCCTGCCAAAGGAATTTAATTTCTCTAATTTAAATGTGTTTTGTACATACCACATATGTTCATGCTTTCTCCAACTATATGCATGTGAGTTCCTTTTAAGGTCAGGCACTGCTTCATGTCTTTTTATCCTCAGCTCCCAGCACTTAATAGCCACAGTAAATGTTTGTTGATTCTATATCCTATGTAAAAGAGGCCATGGGTATTTTTTCAAAAATCATTATTTATTTTTAAAAATTTGAGTTCCAAATTCTCTTCCTTTCTACAACTCTTCCCCCACTCTTTGAGAATGCAAATAATGTCAATTATACGTGTAAAGTCATTCAAAATATGTTTCCATGTTAGCCATATTGCAAAAAAAAAATGTAAAGAAAATTTTAAAAATAACTTCAATCTATACTCAGATCATCAGGTCTGTTTTTGGAAGTGAATGTCATTTTCTGTCATGAGTTCTTTAGAATTGTCTTGGATCATTGTCTTGATCAGATTAGCTAAATCTTTTATAGTTGATCATAGTTACAGTTTTACTCTGTGTAATATACTCCTGATTCTGCTCACTTCATTTTGCAACAGTTCATACAAGTCTTCCCAAGTTTTTCTGAAACCATCCTACTCATCATTTATATATACTATTAAAACTGCAAAAAGGGGAATGGAGGGTAGCAATACATTGACAAGAATATTGCCTCTGGAGACAGAGGATCAGGGTTCGAATGAACTCCTTCATTTTTTAAAATGAAGGGGAATTTCCATCTTCGGTTTCCAATTCTTTACCACCACAAAAAGAACCACTTCTTTTGTTCATATAGATTCTTTCCTCTTGTCTCTGATTTCTTTAGGATATAGATCTTTAGTAGGGTATTGCTGGGTCAAAGGGTATATAGTTTTTATGCCCTTTGGGCATAATTTCAAATTGTTCTCCAGAATGTTTGAACTCCACAACTCTACCATCAATACATTAGTGTCCCTATTTTTCACATCCCTTCCAGTATTTGTCATTTTTTGTCATATTAGTCAAATTGAAAGGTATGAGGTAATATCTCAAAGCTGTTTTAATTTGTATTTCTCAATCAAGAGTTAATTAGAGTATTTGTATGTGACTTTTGATAGCTTTGCTTTCTTCTGAAAACTGCTCATGTCCTTTGACCATTTCTCAATTGTTGAATGGCTCCTATTTTTATAAATTTGGCTCAGTTCTCTATATATTTGAGAAATGAGGCCCTTATCAGAGAAACCTGCTATAAAGTTTGTGTCCCATATTCTTGCTTGCCTTCTAATTTTGGCTGCATTTGGTTTTGTTTTTGAAAAGACTCTTTTACAAAACCAAATAAAAAAAGAATAATTTCATATTATCAAAATTAACCATTTTGCTTCCCATGATTTTCTCTAACTCTTGTTTGATGATAAGCTCTTCATTTATTTATTTTTCTGAAAAGTAAATTTTCCATGCTCCACTGCTTTATTTAGGATATGTCTAAAATATATGCCTACCTTGACCTTACTATATGATGTGGGATAGGAGATAATGACTAATATATGATATGAGATATTGATCTATGCCTAATTTTTGCCAAACTGATTTCCAATCTTCCCAGCAATTTTATCCAATAGTGAATTCTTGTCCCCAAAGCTTAGATCTTTGAGTTTATTAAACACTATTTATTTTGATCATTCACTAATGTATTATATATTATAATTGTTCTTTAACTCTTTGGTAAAATTCACTTGTGAATCTACCTGGCCCTGAGAATTTTTTTAGGGAATTCATTTAAAGCTTTTGCAACCTCTTTTTCTAAGATAGGATTAAATATTCCCTCTTCTATTAATCTGGGTGATTTATATTTTTGTAAATATTCACCGATTTCACTTTTATTATCAGTTGTATTAGCTTATAATTGGGTGAAATAACTCCTAATCATTGTTTTAATTTTCTCTTCATTGGTAGTGCAATCACCCTTATTTTATTTTTATGCTGATCATTTGGTTCTTTTTTTAAAAAATCAAATTAACCAATTGATCTCAGAGTCAGAAAGAATTCTACATCTGATCTATGTTGGCTGTTTGAGCTTGGAGAACTTCTCAGTGCCAGAGGCAACTTTCTAAGGCTGTAAGTTGCAAAGAAGAATTGGTTTTCCTTCATGTAAGTTTCTTACTGGGATTTCTAAACTCATAAAATCAGTTAAAACCAAAAAGCAATTTTTCTTTTGTTTGTGTCTTTGATTTCAAGTCCAATGGCAATATTTTCCGCAAGTACTGGTTAATAATGAGAAGAAAACAATGGTTTAAAAATTAAAACCTATGTGGAAAATGCATTACAACTAACTAATGGAGTTATTCTCTTTCTTTCCCCCCAGAGGAACTTTATCATCCATTGGAATTTGTAGGATCAATGAAAGATAAGACAGATGAAGAAGGTTTTGTAAAGGTGAGAAATTAAGTAATTCAATATCTGCATAAAAACCTTCTGTCAATTTTTTCTATCCATTGCCTTGGGAACAATATTATGCATTAACACAAATGTTAATACCCATATTAATTATGCAATAAGGGGAACGAAGGGCAGCAATACATTGGAAAGAATATTGCCTCTGGAGACAGGATCAGGGGTCAAATGCCACCCCTGATTTTCATGACCTTTGTGATCTTGTGTAAGTCACACTACTTCCTGAGGTCTCAGTTTTCCTCTCTTCATCATGTTGAGGTTGGACTGACTATGTGGCTTCTGAGCTCACTTCTGTGTCTACTTGAGGGATCCTAAGTATTTGGTTCTATCCCCATTATATGTACACAGTTGATTGTTAAAAGGGGCACAACAATATTTGCATAAGAAAAATGAATAAAATCCATTTCTGAAGAAACAGCCTCTCAGATATTGAGGTAAGACCAGTTATTGAGAGTTTGCTTGGAAAATTGCCCCTCAGGTGAATGTATTTAGTCCTGCTTGAAAGCAGAGTAATGATTAATGAAAATGCAATGAAAGCTTCATGAGATTGTGGTCCATCAGTTTATCTGCAGGTGATTGTGTTAAAAGTTTTGAAGTTTATAACTGATAAAACTACAAATCAAAGAACTGTCAAGAACTATGGGAAGATTAAATAAGGATTTCAGTGTTCGTAGTTAGAACATCTTGGAATTTACATGTGTGTTATATATAGTAAGTGAAAGAAGATACATAAAAAAGTGGAGGTTTTCTATCATTGCCATTTGTGTGTGTCAGTTTCTCAGTCTACAAAAACCATTCCCTTCTCTTTTCTCTCCTCTTCCAGTGGTTTCCATAGAACCAAATGTGCCCCTCTTTTACCACTGCTTTGTTGGATAAAATAAGAAAGTATTTATAAAATATGGTACACAGTAAAATATATGAGCACAATGCCTGACACATAATAGGTGTTTAATAAATACTTATTCCTTTCCTCTTTCTTCTTAATGGCAAAAGATAGTATCTGAATAACCAACTTACATGTAAGTTTTGGTTCCAGTCAGGAACGATTTCTATGCCAACAAATGTACTAATTAGGATGACCAAATTAATTTCAGTCACTTAAGCCAGGTTGGTGTGGGTTTACTCACTATGGAACACTGGGAGTTTTCAGCAAAATTCTGGGTTTTAATAGGGAATCATATCCATTTTGGCAGTTAGATAGACACACATTCGCTTTTGGTAGCAACTCCTCTTTTACCAATATTTCTGAATACCAGAAACTTTCTAAGTGAAGCTGTTGATACTCATTTTGTCCTTGCTTCCTTTCTCTTACAAGACTGAAATCCTTCAGGTAAATGGGCATTTTATTGTATGGACCTCTATCCTATGTAAACATGAGGAGAAAGGTGAAACAGGAAGCTGCAAAGAAGGAATTTTTTTTTCCCCAATCAATAGTTCAGCACTCAAGCACCCAAATGGGTCTGAGATTTCATTGATTCAGAAGTTCCCTAGTGAGGCAGACCACCACAAACCATCCATGATTGACCATCTGATACAATCCTTGTCCAGATCAGGATGATCACTTCAGAGCCCGAAGCTGTCTAGTCTAGTCTCTTTGTTTTACAGATAAGGAAACAGGATTAGGAAGATTATTTGACTTGTCCCTTGACAAGGACACAGAATTTATACATATTTGAGATAGTATTTTTTTTTAATTGTTAATTTTTTATCGCTAGTTTAATGCCTTATGCACTTATCCAAATTCCCCACAGAGTGTATTTCTGACATGCAGGAGGCCTTCCTCACATCCTCCTGGCAATGATGTAATCCATTAATTTACCTAGAAATTACAATACATAATTTCAAATACTACTCCAATCTTTCCCAGTTCTGCTGTAGAGCTGAATGGATGGGAAGGCAGAGGAGAACCCAGGGAGAATGTAGAAGCAGTGGGAAAATGATCTCCATGTAGAGACAGAGTTTCTTGTTACCTTGCCTGCTGTCGACAAAGCTGTCTTCATCCCTCCATGCTCTCACATTTCTTGGGAAAGGCAATTTAATCTGTTCGACTCAAATGAAAAGACAAAGGTGTGGTGTGACTTCTCCTGTTCACCTGAAACCAGTTTGTTCTAAAGTCCCTCCTCCATAGGATCATAGATTTAGACGTGGAAAGGACCTCAAAGAGGTCAAATCCAGACTCCACATTTTACAAAGGAGGCAACTGAGGCTTAGAGGGCATGAACCAATCTGGAAATGGTCCAACTAACACTCTTGGAGCCCAACTACCATCTCTGAAGAGTCAAAACAAGAGAGGAACCTCAGAAAAATGTTCTGAGTAGACAGAGTCCTGCCCATCAGTGGCTCAAGTATCTGTAGCGTTGATTTTGTCCAGTCATGATATTTCCGATATGAGGGGAGGATTCCATTCAACTGTGTAATAGGAGGCTATCACTCCATCCTTCTGCTTGTCAAACTGGAAAAAAAAAAAAATGAGACTGAGAAGCAGCCGAGGGCATAATTAGTGGATAGCCTCATGGGCTTGGAGTCCAGAAGACCTGAGTTTGACTCCTGCCCTAGACAGACTTTTATTAATTGTATGACTCTGGGCAAATTACTTATTTCTACAAGCCTCAGTTTTTCTCATTTGTAAAATGACCTCTAAGCTTCCTTCCTGCTCCAATCTATAATCTTATCATGAATTATCAACTCCTTTGTGTGGCTTTAAAGTTTATAGTGATAAACCTTGGGATGTATAGGATATATCTACAGAGAACACTAATTTTTTTAGTTATGCAATGGAGTGCTCTTAAAGTAATTAAGGACAAAATAAACTCAACTATCAAATAAATATGTGGGTTTGGGGTACCTCCTGTGTGGCCATGCTTTATAGGGAAACATGTTTTAGGTGTTCATTTTAGAAGGGTTTTTGGTGGTTGTTAAACTCAAAATGTTTATTATTTTCATTTTTATGTAAAATTGTTTCATTTAATTAAAGAAAAATCATCATAGTTAACATGAATCTAGAGAATGATTTTTATTAAATGGTAGGCTAAGATTTCAATTTCTTTGTTGCATCAAAAACAATTCAGTTCACTGGCTTCTACTTTTGAGCAGATAGCTTTAAGAAGAAACTAAATCAATCACCAAGCATTTATTAAGCACCTACTATGTGCCAGATAGTAGATATATTCATCCCTCATAAAAGCTAAATACATTAGAGCCAAAAGAGACACATTGTACAGTCATTAAACCCATTCTACATTATGTTCATTGTTACATGTAGCCTCCTCCCCTTTAATGTTGATGACTTTGGACAATATATAGAAAACATCAAGAATTTGTTACAGACTTACTGTGTGCCAGGTGCTCTGTTGAGCTCTGGGAATAGAAAAATAAAAATGAGGCAGTCCTTGACCTCAAAAAGCTTACATTCTACTAGGGAGTGATACTAGAAATAAAAGAATGTGGAAAACAAAATGATTCCACTTTCTACCCAGAAAACCATCTTGTCATTCTTCTGGTTGTCCCACACTAGCTCCTGTACCTACACCTACCACTATTCCTCCACTCTCCCTTTTTTCCTTCTCTCTCCCTCCCTTTTATCCTTCTCTCTCCCTCCCTTTTATCCTTCCCTCCTCCTCCTTTTTTTCCTTCCCTCCTCCTCCCTTAATTTCTTCCTTCCTTCTCCCTTTGTTCCTTCCCTCCTCCCTCCCTTCCCTCCTTCCTTTCTATATAAAAGCTGGGGCTTGTCTACAGTGGGATACCTAGAAGCATTAAGTTTATTTTCTGGGCAAGACTGAAATCAGCATATGTCAAGGTCCTCTGCTTTATTATTGCTGGCTAATAAGGGTTTTCTGTTCAATTAATTGTGTTTATCACCAAGTTTTTTTTTTTTTTTTTCTATTTGAATGATTAAGTATATATGGCTCCTTTGTTGACTATTATTAGCTTCTTGATACTCATTTAAAAAAAGAAAAACACTTTCCTGATGAAGGCATGAAAGCCTGTGAAAATGATTTTCCCCCCTCACTGCTATATTAATACACAATTTCTCCAGGGTCATATAGAATGTAGAGCATTAATGCACACATAATTCAATACTCTGTTATCCCCTGTTTTCAGACAGCCTTGAAATCTCTAGTTTGTCTCTGGATCTTATAGAGGCATCCCTGGGAGTCAGCACCCAAGATAGCGAGTTTCACTGTCTGCCTTGCTTCCCTATACTACTTCTCTCACCTCCTCAGACCTCTAGCATATCTACAATTAAAGAACTATGGAGACCAATTGCCGAGAAAGCAGAGGGCTTTCCCTATCACGCTCTGGCACTTGCTATTCTCAGCATATTGATTTTCAAAGCAAAAAAAGTAAACACAAAAAACCCACACAAAAAAGGAGAATTTCCCAAGTCACATCGAATCCACAGAGGTCAATGTATTTAACTCAGTTTAGTCTTCTAACAGATGGCTGGTGGAGATGGATGCTGATGGCGAATCATGTTTAAAAAAGAAATTAGATTCAGTCCAGTTCAATTCTAATTAAACCAGAGATGTGTGTTAGGCAGCTACTCTATACCATGTGCCAGATTCTGGGGATACAGCTACAAAATGAACCAAGTCCTGGTTTCAAGGAGTTTAGTTTCTAATGGGGAGAGAGTTCAGTGATCCTATTTGGGGTTTATTTAACTGCCATTTCCTTCTCCAACTCATTTTACAAATGAGGAAACTGAGGCAAACAGGGCTAAGTGACTTAGGGTCACACAGTCAATGTCTGAGGCCACATTTAAACCCAGGAAGCTGAGTCTTCCTGACCTCAAGCCCAACACTCTATCACTGTGCCACTTAGCTGCCCAATATATGGAGAACATTTTAATGAAGTGATTGGGGAGCAAGGACAGGAGAAATTGGAGGGATCAAGAAGGACTTTGTTTAGATCGTGTGGTATGAGACTCAGTAGGAAGTAAGGGATTCTACCAGGCTAAGGTGAGGAGGAGAACATTGTGAAGCACCAATGTGCCAGCAATGAAAGCAAGGGATGGAAAAAAAAAAAAAAAGTTCCTGCTCTCAGTCATCTTCCATTTTGTTAAAGACAATAAGAACAGAGAATTAAATGCAAATCACACACTAATCAACATGAAGGAATTGGGAGGAGGGCAGTGTTTTAACTCAAGGAGGAAGGGGAAGGATGCAGGAAATCTTCATTTGGGAGCAGCATTTGAGTTCAGCTTTGAAGGGGACCCCCAGTAAAGAGCTAGACCATATTCTAGGCATGCTCACAGCATAAAGACCTGGGCTGGGAACAATGCATAGACCTGTGTTTGTACTAAATAGCTCTATGTGAGAGTGTTTTTTCTAAATGAAATTTCCCCCCCCCAAAAAAATGTTGTAGTTTGGGCATTTTTCCCATACTCCATCAGGCTGCTTTTAAGAATAATTAGCATTTCTGTAGTGCTTTAAGAATTTCAAAAGTCTTTGCAAATATTGACTCATTATAGCCTCAAAACAGTCTTGGGAAGTATTTGGTATTATTGTCTCCCTTTCACAGGTGAAAAACCAGGCAGAAAAAGATTAAATCAGGGTCCCCCCACTAGTAGTAGTAGTAATAGTAGTAGTAGTAGTAGTAGTAGAAGTAGTAGTAGTAGTAGTAGTAGTAGTAAATACTTGGTAGTATTGTTGCAACAGCAACAGTAAGTAGCAATAGTACTATTAAATAATATAGTAAGTAGTAGTAGTAATTGTGGTAGTAGTGGTAGTAGTAGTAGTAGTAGATTGAGACTGGGAATATCTAAGAGAAAGTTTCAACTAAAATTGTTTTATATCATTTTTTTACTTATTGTTTGTACATTGATGAATTCACAGGTCAGAACCTCTTGGAAAAACTAAAGTAGGATTATTTCCACTTTGCCAATAAGGAAACTGAGGCTAAGGCCCAAATGAAGTTCCAGGATCATATTCAGGCTTGAGGATCTCAATTGCTCAGCCATAGGAAGGCCAGGAGGAGTCCAAAGCCCCTGAATGCTGTCAGTTTTCCTTTTCAGAAGCGTACTCCGGGAAACAGTCCCAATCATTCTTCTCAGGCTTAGGAACTGTGGTTCTTTCTGGCAGTGAATGTTACTGATGTCATCCAGCCCACATTTGGAGAGCAGGGCTGTTCTTGTTCATAGAATCCTTAGGCTATAGATCCAAAGCATTAAAGAGTCTCTAAGAAGAGGATTTAAAATAAATCTTCCTTTTATTAGCATCCCTACTGTCGGGTGGCTTTGGGGTCATTTCTCAAAAGATGAAAATGAAACAAGACGGTTCCTGTAAATCAATCATTTTTTCTCACATCAGCTTCAGAGGGCTCAGCCAAAAATATCCACTGCTTGAGAATGCTTTCCTTGGCAATGAGATAGACTGGTCCTGTGGAAGGGAAGCTGGATTCAGGGACTAAGGGTCTGGGTTCAATTCCTCTCTCTGAATTACTACTTAGATAACCCTGAGCAAGTCATCAAGATGCTCTGTGGTCCTCAGTTATGTCTGTAAAACGAGGGAGGGGAGGTTGGATTAAGTAAAATCTCTTTTCCAGCTCTTAATGGTTGGACCTGAGAAGAAAGTGGAAAATGCTCATTTCTTCTGAAATGAATGATTGTTGATGGTAGAATCTCAAGATCCTGAGATGAGTAAAGGATGACCAGGGGTTATTCGGTCACTTCCTCTGCCTCCAAGGAATACAAGGAAGTGAAAGAATAATGACGGAGTTATAATAGCCAGAGAATTCTAGTTCAAATGCTGACTCTGACACTTGCCAGCTGGGCGACCTTAGGAAGTCATTATGGCTTGTGGGCCCCACTTTCCACATCTCAGTAATTATAATATTCTCTTTAAAATGCAATGTTCTGAGGTTTTCCAGGGGTCTCTGGGAGTAGCCTTCATTTCAATTCAGTAATCACCACACATGTAGCCAGGGATTAAAGTCCAAATCCTTTATTATCTCTTTCAAATTCTTGTCTCCCTCACTTGGTGCTCGGCTAGTTTTCTGGGGCTTTCTGGAGTCTTGGTTTCAGTGGAGAAGCGAAGGAGAACAGCCCTGGTACCACTTCTTTGTCTTCCCTAGTTGTGATTCTGACTGAATTTGTCTGAACTTATGTCCTCTCTTATTAAAGGTGTGAATCTTGTGGAACTATAGTAAGTACTAAGTACTAGAGAATTGTTAAGCACCGTGCTAAACAATCATTGTCTCTATCAATTCCACTGACTTAGCACCTTGTAAGAATCCTTTGTTTCAAGTTCAGAGTTCTGGCCCATAACAGTAATGAGGGGATATGACTAGATGATCTTCCTGCTCTGATCTATGACAAATTTATATTACATTTTATGAAACTGAGGCTCCTAATGTTGTAAAAAAATAAAAAATAAAATTACCTATGCATATGTACTGTCAAAGAAAATGTTATAATTATAAAAATTAATTTAAAAAAAGTATAAAAAAAAGAAACTGAGGCTCCACAAGGTTAAATTCTTTGCTTAAAGTTACACAGTCATATCAACACATTGCCTCCCTAGTAGCCCAGTTAAAAGAGGGAGTATGGAAGCCTGGGGTGTGGGAGCCTCCTCCAGGGCAACATTAACTCGACTGTAAATTAGTACAGAGAAATACTCTTGTAGCCCTCCAATTTCTTGTTTTTGGGGGGATCTTCTCAGAAGCATCCTACATTCAAATTCTGATTCTGTCCTCTTACCACTCAAGTGATGTTCGGCAAGTCCCTCAACTCTCTGTGCTTCAGTTTCCTTACTGCTCCAGGTTCAATTAGATGACTCTAAATAGGGATTCCTATGTTATTGTTCTGTAAGAAATGACCAGCAGGATGATTTCAGAGAGGTCTGGAGAGATTCACATGAACTGATGCTGAGTGAAATGAGCAGGACCAGGAGATCATTGTACACGGCAACAAGAAGTCTATACGATGATCAATTCTGATGGACATGGCTCTCTTCAACAATGAGATGAACCAAATCAGTTCCAATTGTTCAATAATGAAGAGAACCAGCTACACCCAGTGAAAGAACTATGGGAAATGAGTGTGAACCACAACAGAGAATTTCCACTCTTCCTGTTTTTGTCCGCTTGCATTTTTGTTTTCCTTCTCAGGTTATTTTTACCTAATTTCCAAGTCCGATTTTTCTTGTGCACAAAATAACTATGGACATGTATACATATTTTGTGTTTAACATATACTTTAACATATTTAACATGTATTGGTCTATCTGCCATCTAGGGGAGGGGGTGGGGGGAAGGAGGAGAAAACTTGGAACAAAAGGTTTTGGAAGGGTCAATGCTGAAAAATTATCCATGTATATGTCTTGTAAATAAAAAGCTATAATAAAAAATAATAAATATGGATTCCTAGTGGAGATTGTGGCTTTAAATCAATCTATTCTTCTCTTTCCCTTGATAGGAGATCTTTCCTTGTGTCAAGGACTTAACAAGTGAAATGTTTACGGACTTCTTGAAGCACTTCTGCCAGAGTGCAGACGACCTCTCGGAAATAGTGAAACGTGACATGTCAAGGCAAAGGTTTTTACAACTCTTCTTGGCCTGTGACAAAGCAAAGGTAAGCTACCTGAGAACACTTGTCCAGGGTCCAAGACCAGTTCTTTCCAATCTTATGGGGGTGGAGCCCAGGATCACAGACTGGGAACTAGAAGAGACCTTAGAGATCCTTGCAGTCTGAGCTCCTGGCTTTACAGATGATGGAACATAGCCCTGGAGAGATAAAATGGTTTGCCGGCACAGCTGGTAAGTATCCATGAACCGGAGTTCTCTTGCCTCACCTCCAGCACCTGCCTCTCTTGGATTATGAATTAATGGTTTTCTTTCATTTCTGTGCTGGCAAAACCCTTTTCATAAGGGAAATGCATCCCAGGGAATGTGCAAAAGGAAGTGAAGTGAGTGTTCATCCATTGGAGAATGGCTGGGCAAATTGTGGTACTGGGAGTGTAAGAGAGGGTGATTGTGACATAATGGATGGTGAGGGTGGGAATTTGGGGAAATGTGGGCCGCTGTATATGAATAGAGTCAGAAGGACATATGCTGAAGTGGAAGGAACTGTATTCAACAACAATGATGCGAATGAAAGGAAGTTAAACCCGGAGTAACTCGATTCATTAATCTTTGTCTCAAAGAAAGATGAGACAAACCTCTGTCCTTTTGGCCAACAGGTGAAGGACTTCCAGAGCAGAATGTTGAATATCTTATCAGATGTGGTCCCTTTATAAGTAGTTTTTGTCTGTTTTTCTTTGTTGTTACTACAAATTCAATTCTAGGGGAGGGCAAATCACTGATAGAAGAATCAAATGAAACACATCCAAAAAAGTGGGGGGGAAATCATTGAGGGTAGAAGGCATGCCTTCAGAGAGAGAGCAAGGAGATGATAAATGTGTTTTTATCAGGTTTGTAGCTTGTGGTTTGGGAGGGCAGCAGTGCACCTTTGAATACCAGATGGCCTTGGAATAGTTCCGCTGCAAACATGATGGAATTAGCTTCTTATTATATGGACACAGTTGCATCCTGAGAGAGAAATAGCAGACAGATCCAGGTCCCCACCTCCTGGTGTCCAGGAAGAGATATCCTGCGGGAGTCACCAATCTGTTCTGCGTGGTCCTCATTTGCACCATGCTAGAAGCTCTAGCTCTCCATTGCCAAGGAGTTCTGGGGCCTCATTTGGTGGCTTGCTCAGGCACTCTCCAAGGACAAAAAGAGATGGGCCAAGAATGCACTAAAAGCTGGAATGAGCCCTTCCAGGCAATAGAACTGTCCCCTAAGGCTTCAGGGCATTCTTCAATTGCAAAAGACCAGGGAAAAAGTAATTTCCAGGTTCCACCCCTTCCTTTCACTGCAAGTTGGAGGATTTTGGGTACTGTGATTTTTTTTTTCCCCCAGCTACACCAGATTTGTGATTTCCATCAGTTTGGATATAAAAGCCTCTGGCCTTCCTTTTCCAACCCACATGCTCATACCAGCAGACCGGGTTCCCAGAGAAAGACTGGCTACAACTCTCCCACAGATGGACGAGGTGGGAGGGATATCCCTAAGAGGTTGGGGTGATCCTTCTCTTATGCTATTGTCTTGAAACTCTTCCCGCTCCCCATTCTGGTGTGTTCCCTCCCACATCAGGAGCTCCCCCAGTTCCATTTAATCAAGCAACATTAATTAGTTTTTATAAAGAGCTATTTACTGCAAGGACATGGCAAGAACAGAAATGACAAACATCCCCCCTACACACATATATTCTCCCCCTCTACCACAAGCTCTAGGGAGAGAGGCCTCACACTCTGCGGAGTTTCTTCACAACATTTCCCAGTGGGGCCCAGCTGATAGAAGAATAGGTGTTACTTCTGCTGCTCCTGGCCTGCTGCAGACTTATTTCTTTCCAATATGTCTTCCCAGAATTCTCAGTGTGACCTCCAGCTTTATTCTGACCTTTTCAAGCACATTATGTCCACCTCTGAAGCAAAAGGCCCCATGGCCTTGGTGGAGAAATAAAGACGAGGGACCCCACTGAGGACTTCCTAGCCTCCTCACCTGAACACAGCCCCTGAAGAGAGACCAGCTTACTTTGGCCAGTCAGTGATGGCAGTTTGTCTCTTCATTACATAGTCAGTAGACCAGGACCAGTTACAAAAGGTTTACACATGCTCCAAACTGGGGAGCCAGGTACTTCTATCACACATTGTCATACCTTTCCAGAAATAGGCTCCCAGCTTCTTCCAGGGATTGCATCATCCCTGGGGATGATGGGGAATGCCTTGGATGATGCAATCTCACTTATCCTTCCCCCATTTACATAGGGAACTCCCAGTAAAGAAACTTCTGGCTCTGCTATCTGCCGTCTTTGTGATCTTAGATAAGTCTTAGGTTTGTCTTTCAATCATAGAGAAACCTAATTCAACTCTCATAGACACTTTTCAGGACTTTTCTTATCTGTAACCAATCATCCTCACTATAAGCCATTGAGGCAGCAAGGGGGAGATAAAATTATTTCCAATTTAGAAATGACTAATATTCATAGGTTGATATAATGGAAAGAGCCTTGTCTCTAGAGTCAGGTCCTGGATTCAAATCCGACCTCTGATGCTATTTGTGAGATCTTGAATAAGAATCCTTGTATTCGTTTGTCTCAGTTTTCTTAGTAAAATGGACTAGATGATGTAACTGTGGGCAGCCCACTTACCCTATTCCCTCAGTTTCAGCAGCTGTGAAATGAAAGAGTTTGACTAGATGATCTTTGGTGGGGGAGGGGGATAAAGGAAAAATAAACACAGCCCTTGCCCCAAGGAGTTTAAATTCCAATGGGGGAGATGGCATATAGGAATCCAAATAATATTAGATTAAATGTGGTATAGAGGGCAGGTAATCTTCAAGAGACCGGGGTGTGTGTGTGTATGAAAGAGACAAGAGAGATAGAGATACACAGAGACAAACAGAGAGACAAGAGAGAGATACACAGAGACAAACAGAGAGACAAGAGAGTGATACACAGAGACAGAGAGACAAGAGAGATAGAGACACACAGAGACAGAGAGACAAGAGAGATAGAGATACACAGAGACAAAAAGAGAGACAGATTCACATATACACAGAGAGACAGAGAAACACAGAGAGAGATAAAGAGAAGAGAGACAGATACATACACATGGGACAGAGACAGAGAGAGGACAAAGAGAGGCAGAGACAGAGACACATACACATGGGACAGAGACCGAGGCAAAGAAACAGAGAGACAGAGAAAGAGATACACGCACAAAAACAGAGACAGAGAGACACAGAGAGACACATAGAGACAAAGACAGACATAGATTCATATATACTCAAAGAGACAGAGAAACACAGAGAAAAAGACAAAGAGAGGCAGAGACAGAGACACATGGGACAGAGACAGAGAGAGGAAGAGACAGAGACACACACCCAAAGACAGAGACAGGGACAAAGAGACAGAGACCGAGAGACACACAGAGACAGAGAGCTGCATACTGATTGGCTCCTCAGGCCCTTGGCCTGAACTTGCACCCCCCCCAGCTACAGTCTTGGGGAGCACAGGGAGGCCAGGATAATCCTCCCAGGTGGCAGCAGCCAGCATGATCCTACCCGTGGTTTTGCCCAGCGGAACTGAGCCATTCACATATCACTGAGGACAGACTAAGCAGCCTGGGCCTGCACTGCCCTCACTCTCTGTCCTTAGCCTGGTGCGAAGCGGACTGCAGGCAGCTCCCAGACAGCGAGGCCGAGCCTTATTGCCATTCAAAACATCATCTAGACATTGGATGCAATATTGTCACGGGCCTTCCGGTCTTAACGGTTCTACAATTGGTACAGGTCGAGATTTCTCTCTCCTTGGAAAATTCCTTCCATACAGGGACCATGTCCAGTCATCCTGATCTCCATCTGCCAATGGACTCTGATGGTTCTGGAGGAGAGAATGAGGCAAGGGTCTTTCTCTTCCTCACTTAAATCCAATTCACTTGCAAGTCATGGCCTCCCCTCCCTGGTGTCACGGCCCTCCTCGAGAACAAAGGGCAAACAACAACCTAAGTTTTATTTATACAAGAAAATTTTAACCTAAAATAATTGAAATTATTCTTTTTATACTTCAACAATGCTCTCACCTTATAATATAATCTATTTCCTTTATATCTTTTCCCCTGGTTTCTTTGAAGTCCCTGATGTTTTGTTCTTCCAAATGAACTTTGTTATTTTTTTCCAATTCAGTAAAATAATTTTTAGTAAATTAATTGGGATGGCATTAAATAATAAGTTAGGTAAAATTATCATTTCATATGACTTATAAATAAATACAAACAACAAATATAGTTTCTGTTATTTAATTCTGAGTTTATTTGTATAAAAAGTGTTTTATGTTTCTGCTCATATAGTTCTTGTGTCTGTTTTTGCAGGTATATACTTAGGCATTTTATACTGGTTAGGTATTTTAAATGGTCTAAAACAATAATGAATAATATTGCTGATACAGTATATATTTTTCCATTTTGATTAAATATGTTTTAACTTTAATTTTGTCTGAGATCGTGATTACTCTCCCTGATTTTTTTTTAACGTAGTAAATTCTACTTCTGCCCTTTATTTTCTTTTTATATATTTCTCATTTTCATGTTTCCTGAAAGCAACCTGTTGTTGAATTCAAGTTTTTAATCTGCTATATGTTTCTATTTTATGGCTAAATTCATCTCATTCACATTTTAAGCTACAATTACTTATTAAGGTATCTGATAAGCTTATGAGCAAAAAGGCATTTATAATAGCTGGCATTTATGAAGCCCCTTAAGGTTTATATAGAACTTTATACATATTATCTCATTTTATCCTCACAACAACCCTTAGAACTTGGTGCTGTTATTATCCCCATTTTAGAGATGAGGAAAATGAGGCAACCAGCCAGCCATGGTCACATGGCTAGTAAGTGACTGAGGCAAGATTTCAATTCAGTTTTTCCTGTCTCCAGGTCTAGTGCTCTATTAGTGCATTGCCAGCTGCCTATTGATAACACAGGAATGGATCTATAACAGAATTTTGAAAGAACACTGAACTAACTTAAAATTCAGATTTCAGGGATGTCTAGGCAGGGGAAATGAATACCTTTGTGCAGGAGACACAGTGAGTTATCAATAAACATTTATTAGCACCTACTGTATGCCAGGCATTATACTAAGCCCTGAGACTACAAGGCCAAAGACAGTTCCTGCTCTCAAGGAGCTTACAGTTCAATGAGAAGATCTTTCAGATCACTGACTTTAATTATGATATTTGTGAAGCTGGTCTTATTTCCTTTATAATCTTGTTAACTCCATTAATTCCAGGGACTTACTAACAGCTAAGAAGACACACAGGGAGTATTGTAAGCTTCCTTGGCTTTCACTGACCATCTGTGAGAGCATGCTGGATGAATGAATAGTCTTCTTAAGGAATCTGTAAAAATTGGGAAAAGCATAGGAATTAATTCACTCAGAAATAGCAGGTTTTGAACTGTGGATGGGTGCTCAGCAACTATCTAGTCCAACCATCTCATTTTATAGGTGGAAAAATTGAGGCTTAGTAATGAAAATGAACTGACGCCATCTGCACAATGATCTTTAGGTCTTACAAATCCACTGTCTGCACACATTTTGCCTAGATGGGGTTCCTGGACCGGGAAAGGATACTGACCTTGCTGGAAAACTTCTATGACAAAAGCCCAAAGATAGTTAAGAAGCTATTCCGGAACCCAAGATATTGTAAGTAAAACAACAGATGGGATAACCTGTCAGGCCAAGATGGCATCTTCCTAACCATCGCCATCATTATTGTGACAGCTTCAGCTTGAAATCATGTTATTCCTACCTATACACTTTAATCTCCTTATTGCTTTGGTGGAAGCAAAATTATGATTAGGGCAGAACAACTGGGGCTTTCCCCTAGGGTACAGGAATTTAGAGAACATTAAAAAAACAACAACATAAAAAAAAAAAAACCACTTTTAGTCCTTCAGCAGTGGGGAAACAACTGAGTTAACACTTTATCTAGCAAGAAAAATGAGTTAAATAGGAAATTACTATTGTGCCTCAGCCTACTTCCGAACACAATCATCCAAAAATGTTAGTTCACAGGCAGCATTTTGTGCTATTTGTCCCACGTGTAAAAATGATTGCATAGTAACTATAACCTTAAAAATGCCTGATACCCGTTTCAACTAGAACCAAATTCCCAGTTACTTAACATTAAAAACCAGAGTTGGGTTTTTAACTGACAATAATAACCAGATCACCAAAAATATTAGCATTAGAAGGAGATCGATTAGAGTATCCTTTCCCTCCTTTCATAGGGTTATTAGCCAATAGTGCCACTAAAATGGTCATCTTGTCAGCCAAATGTCTTACTTTCTGTACTAGGGCCATTCATTGAATTTCGAGACATAGAACCAGCTGAGTTCTGGGGAGACTTGGATGATGAGAAGAGCCCTTTTGAGGCATTGGAAAAAATACCTTCAGGAGAGATAAACAAACATCTTCTGGCCTTTGAGAGGCTGTTGTCCCTGCATGACACAGAAGATGAAGAAGAAGAGCATAAAAAGATTAGGCGTTCCACAGATAAGGCCCATGGAGATGACTCAGAGCCACAAGAAACAGGAAGTTATGAAAAAGTTCATGGTAAGCTAAGTTCTTCAGGAAAGGAGGAGTTGCCTCCAGAATCTCAGAAAAGACTAAGTCAAGAACCAGAGGAGAAAAGAACATCAGTAGAGGAAGAAAGATCTAGAAAGTCAAGTTCACAGCCGAGAACCTCCTTACAAGAGAAGAGAGACTCTAAGGGACCAAGAAAGGAGAGTGAACCGATCCCAGAAGGGAATGGCTTAAGCACACTGCCACAGGATGGGGAAGAGCAAGATGCATCTGCAGTGGAACAGGGACAAGACCCCATAGAGAAGAAAGCATCACTAGAAATAACAGAATCCGGTTCCCTCCTCCAAGGGGAAAGCAGCAAAGGGCAATTGGCAGATATTGCAGAGGAAGCTTCCAAAGTTTCCAAAACAGCCTCAGAAGAAAATCCCCCAGGTAAGAATGTCTCTGACTTATCACTGACTTATGTTTTGTTGACTCCAAATGATTTTCCTAATCCACAGCCATTGAACACCATTGATACACTTAACGCCATTCTAGACTTGCCAAACCATTCTGCTCCTCAGCATTGTCTCTTCAGGATCTTCCTGGGTCATCTTTGTGTGCTGGAATTCTACATATAAGGAGGAAATCTGACCACATTAAAAATAGAAGTAATTCTTAGCTGTGTGACCCTGGGCAAGTCACTTAACTCCAAATGCCTCAAAAAAAAAAAAAAAAAAAAAAAAAAAAGAATAGAAGTAATTCTTCATTTATTTGTTATAGGTTAGAACAGCCAACTAGCCAGAGGAGAATTCAGATCAGGAAATGGAGTAAAAACAGTTGAGCTATGAATGTGTAGAGTCTGATGCCAGGGAATTGAGTTTGTTTTTAATTCTTTTAATTCCATTTCCAAAAGAGAATTTGTACTTTCCTCCTATGTAGAAAATGTCTTGTGTTGTGACAAAATTTTAAATTGGGCTACTTCGAGGCCCTCAGAAAAGGCTCTGTGGCTCTCCACTAACACATCAATATGGAAGTGGTTTCGTTTTGTACTTTATTTTTTAACCTTTTTGGTGAGATAGAGATCACATCACGGTATGTTATGCCAAAAGGTAATGAACTCAATATGCAGAAGAGAGAGAGAGAGAGAGAGAGAGAGAGAGAGAGAGAGAGAGAGAGAGAGAGAGAGAGAGAGAGAGAGAGAGAGAGAGAGAGAGATTTTTGGACTTGGGCCACGGAGGAATTGACATTGCTAACTATGCAGATTGTGTTTTTTATTTTAAGAATTTTAGCAAGTAAATGCTTGGTAATTGAAAAAAAAATCTCAAAATTTGTACCATTTAGGTCTGAGGTCCCACAGCCCCACTAATCCTAAATATGGAACCTAGTTTAAAAAGCTGTAGCCATGGAGACCGGCAACTCAGTCATATCAGTCTCGTGTAGAAAAAGGCCTGGCAGACTTGGTGTCAGGAGAGGTTGACATTAGATTCCCCTGCCTTGGGTTTTCTAGTTATACAAACCTGGACAAGTCACTGAAACTTTGTGCCTCAGTTTACTTATCTGCAAAATGTAGATAGTAATATTTGAACAATCTTTCCCAAGACCCTCAAGCCAAATTCAACTTTTTGGCATGTGAACTCTTCAGTGTTCTCTCAGATTCTAGGTCACAGGGGAGATGTTGACCTGGGTTGGGAGAGGGATTTACCTTCATCCATAAAATGACAGGTCCAGTCCCTAATCCTATATCATAGAAAAGTGACCTGCTTCTACTACTACTATGTAACCCTCCACTGGCTGGATCTCAGTTTTCCTAGCCACAGAATAGAGTTAATAATGCTTAGCCTCTCTTTACCTCATAGGAATGAAGATAATAAAAGTAGTAACTGATCTTGGATTATCACTAATAATCACAGCTACTGAGTAGCCTCTGGGTGTTGTCATAGTAATGACAAATTTTAAGCTACCCAGGGAACTATGACTCTCTAAGGAGGTTTTCATCATCAGGATGTGGGTGATTTCCCTTAGTAGAAAACTGGAGAATAATTGCTGTTGAGAATTTCATCTTTCTGGGTAACCAATTAATTGGTGATTTCCTTTGACAATTTTCAGAAACTAGAGACAAAGTCTGTGAGCCCAGGAGCCAGCTAATAGAAGGAAAGCCATGGTCAGGTGACTCTACCTTTAATTCTCCCTTCCTTTGTCCCTTGACACACACACTTACATTGGGTGACAGAGATGTTGGGAAAGGAGTTACGGAATTGTCTTTATTCTGGTCTTCTGTGTTCTTCCAGGTGAACTCTTAACTTCTGATCTGGCCAAGAACTATATGAATTATGGAGAAAACAAAGAGGCTTATTTAGTCTCCGAAGATCCCAGGTTTGCAGGTACTTGATGACACTGAGTCCAGGATGATATGAATGGCAACTCAATGGACAAATGGGCTAGTAGACTAACTCTGATTACTGTGTGAACTCATTTTCAGGGGCTGACCAGCCCCTCTCCCCCCTCCTTCCTCCACAAGTAGTAAAAACAAAGCCCTGTGACCTTTTCTTCTCACCTGATTGCATATGGGTCTTGGTGGCATTCAAGATTACTAACACAAGATACCCACCTACTCCTCTCAAACATTAAGAGTGTGTCAGGGGGAGAAATCACATCATGGGCCAAATGCTTTAGGAACTTTTTGTGTGTATCTGTGTTTTGTAAGTTTAGGCTAGAAGCAACATGGCAGAGTGAAGAGAGAACCAGCCTTAAGAGTCAGGGAGAACTGAGTTTAAATCCAGCCTCAGACACTTACAGGCTGTGTGACCCTGAGCTAGTTGCTTAATCCTGATTGCCACAAAGGAAAAATAAATACTAAATTCTCTTGGGGATCAAAAAAAGTAAAAACCTGGTTCTGCCCTCAAGGAGTTCAAAGAAAAGATGCTAATCTATATTGGTAGAAGAAGTTTCCTCACATAGGAATGTTAATGAGAACACAGGAAAGGAAATAACAGATCAAACCACAAAACTCTATAAATGGATTACTATTAGTCTTAGTCCTATTCTTGATTAGCTGCCCACATGGCATCCAGTATTTGCCTCATGTTTTGGGGGATTTCTCTCCTGATTACCTAACTTCTGTTTCCTGCTAACCAGAGCTGCGTCCAATAATCCTCAGAATTCTGAACCAGGAAGAGTCAAATATAAGGAGCCCCTTTACCCAGAACTACCTCACTGTGACACAGTTTGTTCAGCTCATGGAGACATTTGTGGGGGAAGGTGTCTCCACTGGGATTATGAAGAAGTTCATCAACTTTATAAAGAAGAATTACGTGGAAACACAGGAAGAAAAAATCAACCAGCTGGAGAAGGTAAGTTGTGCTAAAAGCCCCGGCAGAGACCAAAGTTTTGAGGACAAACACTATCATCCCAGGTCTTGCTGGATTTTATTTCTTCTTTTTTTGTTATGGTTGATCTTTTTACCTTCTTCCTCTCCCCCAGAGTTTGTCACTTTATTTCCACATTTTTTCAACAAGCAGGTCCTCTGAGTCACTGCAAGTCCCTCTCACTCCAGAGTCCCTCTCAACTTGAAAACTGTAGTCCTAGGATGATTAAGGGGAACATTCATTTATATGTGTGTGAGGTTTTCATTCATTGAGATCCCCATGTTATAAGTAATAATAATGATGATAGCTAGAAAGTTTGCAAAAAACTCTATGTATATTAACTTCCTGAACCTTGTACCAATCTTATGAGGTAGGTTCTGTTATTATCCCCATTTTATAGAAGAGGAAACCAAGACTGAGAGAGAGAACTTGCCTAGGATCACCCAGCTAGCGGGTATCTGAGGCTGGATTCCTGACTCCAAATCTAACATTACACCCACAACACAACTAACAAAGTCACAAGTCTTTTTATTATTATTATTATTATTATTATTATTATTATTATTATTATAGCTTTTTATTTACAAGATATATGCATGGGTAATTTTTCAGCATTGACCCTTGCAAAACCTTCTGTTCCAACTTTTTCCCCTCCTTCCCCCATCCTCTCCCCCAGATGGCAGGTAGACCAATACACGTTAAATATGTTAAAGTATAAGTTAAATACAATGTATGTATACATGTTCGTATAGTTATTTTGCTGCACAAAAAGAATCGGACTTTGAAATAGTGTACAATTTGCCTGTGAAGGAAATAAAAAATGCAGGCAGACAAAAATATAGGGATTGGGAATTCTATGTAGTGGTTCATAGTCATCTCCCAGAGTTCTTTCACTGGGTGTAGCTGGTTCAGTTCATTACTGCTCTATTGGAACTGATTTGGTTCATCTCATTGCTGGAGAGGGCCTCGTCCATCAGAATTGATCATCATAGAGTATTGTTGTTGAAGTATACAACGATCTCCTGGTCCTACTCATTTCACTCAGCATCAGTTCCTGTAAGTCTCTCCAGGACACTCTGAAATCATCCTGCTGGTCATTTCTTACAGAACAATAATATTCCATAACATTCATATACCATGATTTATTCAGCCATTCTCCAATTGATGGGCATCCACTCAGTTTCCAGTTTCTGGCCATTACAAAGAGGGCTGCCACAAACATTCTTGCACTTGTGGGTCCCTTTCCCTTCTTTAAAATCTCTTTGGGATATAATCCCAGTAGTAACACTGCTGGGTCAAAGGGTATACACAGTTTGATAATTTTTTGAGCCTAGTTCCAAATCGTTCTCCAAAATGGCTGGATGTATTCACAATTCACCCACAATGTATCAGTGTCCTAGTTTTCCCACATTCCCTCTAACATTCATCGTTATTTGTTCCTGTCATTTTAGCCAATCTGAGAGGTGTGTAGTGGTATCTCAGAGTTGTCTTAATTTGCATTTCTCTGATTACTAATTACTTGGAACATCTTTTCATATGTCTACAGATGGTTTCAATTTCTTCGTCTGAGAATTGTCTGTTCATATCCTTTGACCACTTATCAATTGGAGAATGGCTTGATTTCTTATAAATTAGAGTCAATTCTCTATATTTTGGAACATTTGACTATAAAAATGCTTTCCCAGTTTATTGTTTCCTTTCTAATCTTGTCTGCAATAGTTTTGTTTGTACAAAAACTTTTCAATTTAATATAATCAAAATTTGTGATCAATAATGATCTTTAGTTCTTCTTTGGTCATAAATTCCTTCCTCTTCCACAAGTCTGAGAGGTAAACTATCCTATGTTCTTCTAATTTATTTATAATCTCATTCTCTATGCCTAGGTCATGAACCCATTTCGACCTTACTTTGGCATATGATGTTAAGTGTGGGTCAATGCCTACTTTCTGCCATACTAATTTCCAATTTTTCCAGCAATTTTTGTCAAACAATGAGTTCTTATCCCAAAAGCTGGGGGTCTTTGGGTTTGTCAAACACTAGATTATTAAAGTTATTGACTATTTTGTCCAAAGTCACAAGTCCTGACCCCTTCCCCCACCCAAAAGCCTCTCATCACATGACAGTGACATGGTCACTCATCCCACTGTATCTCAGCCCGTCCACTCACCCCCAAAGGTTGCTGCTGGCCAGAAAATGTCAGAGTTGTTCCTGTGGTACTCTTTGTCTGTTTGGCCCGAGAGAATGCCCTTGTGGCAGTTGCATGGCATTGTGGGAAGTGTGCTAGAACCAGAGTCAGGAAGACCTTTGCCAGCTGGGACACCCACGGAGAGACACACCAGGTTACTTAATGGAAGTACTTCCACTCATCTCTAATTAAATGTAAAATGATGACATCTAGGCCCAAGTATTTGAGAAAATGGTTGCTCCTTACCAGCCAAAGTTGTGAGAGAAGGCCCCAAACTCAAAGGTTTACTGAGCTCAGGGCTCCAAATCATCTATAAGCCCGGAACTTTTGTGAGTTTAAGTATTTCCATCAAGCGACTTGTATCATCAGATTCTTTATTATATAGGGAATATGGTCCTCTTCCCACACTTTGTTGTTGTGCGATCATTTTTCAGTTATGTCTAACTCTCTATGACCCCATTTGGATTTTCTTGGCAGAGGTATTGGAGTGGTTTGTCATTTCCTTCTCCAGCTCCTTTTACAGATGAGGAAACTGAGGCAAATCGCCCAAAGTCACACACTTAGTAAGTGTCTGAGGCTGGATTTGAATTCTGTTTTCCTAACTTCAGGTCCTGTCCATGGCTCTGTCCACACCTTGATCCACGGCTATCTGGGTTCTAATCCAATAGAAAGATTTATGTATGCTGCTTTCCCCTTTGAGTGTAAATTCCTTAAAGACAGGGACTGTTTCTGCCTCCTTTGTGTCCTCGGGCTATTAGTACAAGGCTCCACACATAATAAGCCCTCGATAAAGGCTTGTGGTTTGTTTGATTGATTGCTACAGTCCCTGATTTTCATCTTGTGGGAGCAACAGTGAATGGCAATCATTTTCCTACTCAGAGATTTAAGTTCATTTTCTCTTTCTCTCTCTGTGTCTTTCTGTCTCTGTCTCTCTGTGTCTTTCTCTGTCTTTTCTCTCTCTGTGTCTCTGTGTCTATCTCTGTCTCTCTGTCTCTGTCTCTCTCTGTTTCTATCTCTGTTTCTGTCTCTCTGTATCTCTCTCTTTGTGTCTGTCTCTGTCTTTTCTTTCTCTGTGTCTCTGTCTCTATCTCTGTCTCTCTGTCTCTGTCTGTCTGTCTGTCTCTCTCTGTGTGTCTCTGTCTCTCTCTCTGTCTCTCTCTCTGTCTCTCTCTCTCTCTCTCTCTCTCTCTCTCTCCTCTCTCTCTCTCTCTCTCTCTCTCTCTCTCTCTCTCTCTCTCTCTCTCTTTCTCTCTCTCTGTCTGTCTGTTTGTCTCTCTCTCTCTCTCTGTCTCTCTCTCTCTGTCTCTGTCTCTCTCTGTCTCTCCCTCTCCTCTCTCTCTGTCTCTGTCTCTCTGTCTCTCTGTCTCTCTCTGTTTCTCTCTCTCTCTCTCTCTGTCTCTGTCTCTCTCTCTGTCTCTGTCTCTCTGTCTCTCTTCTCTCTCTCTCTCTGTCTCTCTCTGTCTCTGTCTCTCTCTCTCTCTCTGTCTCTCTGTCTCTCTCTCTCTCTCTGTCTCTCTCTGTCTCTCTCTGTCTCTCTCTGTCTCTCTCTCTCTCTCTCTCTCTCTCTCTCTCTCTCTCTCTCTCTGTCTCTGTCTCTGTCTCTCTCTCTGTCTCTGTCTCTGTCTCTGTCTCTGTCTCTCTCTCTCTCTCTCTCTCTCTCTCTCTCTCTCTCTCTCTGTCTCTGTCTCTGTCTCTGTCTCTGTCTCTCTCTCTGTCTCTGTCTCTCTCTCTCTGTTTCTCTCTCTCTCTCTCCTTTCATCCATCAGTCCCTCACTTTAGCCCCCTCCTATCTGACTACCCCCCTCTGGGGGTCCCTCATGCACCCTCATGGGTGTCCCGGGGTTCTGGGCTGGAGCCCTGTCTCCTTTCGCCCCCTTGGCGGTCTCACGGGCTCCCGTGGGTTCCTTTGTCCTTCCGTGCCGATGAGCTCCGAGCCTCCAGTCCGAGTCTCCCGAGAATTCCCACAGGCGGGATGCCCCCCGGGCAGCTCAGACTCAGCGCTGCCCGCGCTCCCCGCTCCCGGACCAGGGCCCCGCTGTCCCCCCGCAGTTCCCGTCCCCCAGGCTCAGACCCGTCCTCAGCCGTCCTCCCCAGCCGGGAGCCGGACTCCCCACATCCTTTCTCCGTCTCCCACCGCCCCCTTCTCTCCTTTGCTCAGGCCCTGTCTTTCCTGGATAACTGCAGGAGCCTCCCATCCCCCATCGGATCCCCCTCCACGCAGCTCCCCAAAGGTTTTCCTGCTCGGTCTGACCACGGCACCCCCTCCCCCTCCCCCAGTCCCAGGGGCTCCCGGTGGCCTCCGGCGTCCCGCGGAGCATCTGCACTTCGTGTTCTGGCAGAAGCCGGTTTCCTCCCGCCCTTTACACCCGACTCTCCCCTCCCCCCCACCTCCGGCCTGCCCCTCAGACACAACATTCCCCCCTCCCTCCTTGTCTCCGGTCGACCCCCCCCCCCCCCCCCGCGCGCCCTTCCCCCCCCCTCCCGTTGCGCCCAGTTCTGGCCCTTCCGAGATCCAGTGAAACCGGGCTTCTCGGAGGCCCCTCCTTACTACCTGCCTTGTACTCCCGCCAGGGGGCGCCATCGCGCGGAAAGACTCACCTCCATGAGCCGGGTCCCACCTCGCACTTGCACTGAGTGACCCTGGGCAAGTCACTTCCCCCGTTGGCCTGTGCTTCCTCTTCTATAAACCGGGGACGGAAAAGAATACGGCTGCACGATCCTTTGTTGTGTTTGAAGCAATAGCAAGGGCGCCGGGGAGATCCGCAGCTGCGCAATCGTGGTTTTATTGTATGCGTTTGGGGAATCTTTGTTTTGTTCCATAAATTAAAAATACAATAAAATGTTAAATTAAAAAAACAAACTAGAGAAGGCCCTTATAAATCCCTCTAGTTTCTTTGCCAAGAAAGCCCCAACGGGGTCACGAAACATTGGAAATGACTGAAGAATGATGTAGTGACTTACGAGCGGTTTCCCATCAGGAGGTGAGCTCCCTGAGGCCCAGGGCCGCTGCCCCCCCCCCCTCCGGTGTCCTCCGCGCGGCGCTCGTCCGGCTGCATCCAGCTCTCCGGGAGCCCTCGGACAGCACTGACCAGGGCTTTTCTTGGCAAAGGTGCCGGAGTGACGGCGTTCCCTTTCGCGGTGCAGGGACCTGGCCCACAGCTGGCGTCCGAGGCCCGAGCTGAGCCAGGCCTCCCCGCCCAAAGGTCCCAGGCTGTGCCCGCGGAACCCTCCTGCTCTGCCTGCAACCCAGCAAGCGCTTAACGCATCTCTTCTGCCTGGTGTCATTTATTAAGTGCCTACTATGTGCTGGAAGCACACGGTCCCTGGGGACAAAAACCTCTCCTCAGGGAGCTTACGTTCTATTGGGGGAGAAAACGCATGCTTAGTACATACGTACATAAATATGTAAATGTCAAATGTAGCGATAGAGAATGGACCCATAATTCCCAGGGAAATCCTGGGAGAAAATAACACACTCAGTAAGAATGTGTTGGCCATTTCTAATCTTAGAGAGGAAGTTGGAGGTGGAGCGCTGAGACTAAGTGAGTTCCTTGGGTTCCCCACTAGAACATATCACAGGAAGGACTTGAACTTGGGTTTTCCTGGCACCAAACCCAGCTTTCTATAGACCAAATATGGCATAAAAATATATCTATAATATATATATTATATATGACATAATGATATATACATTATTATACATTATACAATATTAACTTATGGATTTATTTTATATAGATAATATATATTTTTCTATTGAATTATATAATTTATATGTTAATATATGTGTATATGTTTATATATAATTTATATGTAAATTATAATTTTTTATTTTAAATATAAAATGAAAATAACTAATAGTATTATATATAATGTTTTTTATTTTATAATTATAAAATTTTTTTGACAGTGTATATGCATGAGTAATTTTTTATAACATTATCCCTTGTATTTATATAATGTAATATACAACATAATAACATAAAGATTAATTTATTTTATATCAATTACATAAAATATATTGTATAATTAGTATGAATTATTATGCTATGATATTTAATTGCACAATACACAATATCATATAAAATGCATAATGTATAAATTATATAATTTATTTTATTACATAATTTAATTAAATATATTTAAAATAAATATAAAGATATCTCTTGGTGTCATGCTCCAGCCTGAGGTGAAGTCATCTGTGTAAAAGACAAGTGAGTTACAGGGAGTTAAGCCTTTCCATCTTTTGCAATCCTCCTTGCTTCCTAGATTCAGCAAGAGATCTTGGAAATGCGAAGGAAGATACTCCTGGAAGCTCTTTTTCAGAAATGGGATAATGAAGGCTCTGGCTTTTTGGACCTACGCGAGGTTGATAAACTTCTATTTACTTACAAGGAAGGCATGGAGACGGTATCCATGAAAAAAGGTAAGGAACAAGGTTTTTCATATGGGGATCTAAAATACTAATGGATCTAGACAACAACCAGTTGCACTGGACTTTTCCTGGTCACAGTAATGGGTCCCCTACACAGGAAAAACACCGGTGGTTGTGGGTGAGATGGATCATAGAAAAATACAATTCAGTGTAAGCTTGAGTTGATGATTAGGCTAAATCCAAGTGTCTGCCTAAATAATCTGATTCAATAATCAGATTAATTATTTCTCAAAGAAATTCAGTCCCCTTTTTCTTGGCTTATAAAAGTATATAAGATCTCAGAGGTTGTCGTATCATAGATCTAGAATTGGAAAGACTTTAGAGTCCAATCTTCTTTTTTCACGGTTGAGGTAACTGGGGCAAATAAATTAAGTGACTTGCCCAAGGTCACACAACTAGCCAATGCTTGAGGCAGGATTTAGTACTGATAAATAAGAGTTTAATTTAATATCCAGTTTAATCCTTTAATTTAATAATCCTGGAAATCGATGCTATATTGTTATTGCCCTTTTATACTTTAAAAAACCAAGGAGTAATTTGTCCAAGATCACAAGCCAGTAGGTGTTGAAGGCAGGCTAGGAACCCAAAAGTCCCTTTCAGATACTCCCAACCTCTGAGACTTCAGACATCTCCAGTATTGGACAGCTCCCTATCTTCCTGGTGAGCTAGGACTTGGATTCAAATTTCAGTCTTGTTTCTTATGGACACCATGACATCGAACAAGTCACTCTCTTTGATGAGCCTTAAAAAGTGCTTGTCATAAAAAGTGGGGAGAGGGGAGTTAATCTAAATGACCTCCAAGGTCTCTGCAGCTTTAAGTCCCAAGGTCATTGTATTGAGCTGGAATTCTCTGCCCATTGCTACCATTTGAGCTCATCAGGGCCAAGCAAAGCCAATCTAAATTGGCTTCCAAGTGACAGCTCTTTTTGAACAAGCAGACCTGTGATTTCCTGGGGGATTGAACCCTCCAAATCAGCACCTTCCCTGCAATGTAGAGTCTAAGAGAATTACAAGGGATGAAGGGTCTTACCCAAAGACACATATGGTGTCCGAGGCAGGATTTGAATTCCAGGCCGTCCTGACTCCAAAACCTACTCTCTCCTCATGATACCAACCTGCCTCTTTTTCGTTTTCTATAAAAGGTAAGCCTAATCTAGCCTCATATGACTGAAAAGATCCACGTCTTCTAACCAGCCACACAGTTGTTCTTCTCCAGTGTGGGATGAGGGGACCCAGAGGAGCTCAGGGACATTTTCTTTGTGATGCTGCTGACAGTGTTGTAAACAGATTGAACTGATTGTGTGTGAAAGCTACCTTCACTATTCTCCGAGGGCTGCCATGATTCTGGGCATCAGACAGAATCAGGGCATTATTTATGGCAGGGAAGTAGACCGGGAAAATGGCCAGCCTTGGATGGAGGAGAGCCCCTCTCTGGGCGCTGAAGGGACCGTGGCCATGTGCCCTTTTGTTCTTGCTACATCTGAGTAGTCAAAGAAGCTGCTTCTTCTCATTTCAGTCTGTAGAAGGGCTCCCAGGGCATATGGCAGCACAGACTCTTCAGGTCGGCCACTGTTTAGCCCATTTCTGAGCTCAGGATTTCTCTTTCTGGTATGCCAGGCTTCAGAGGTGGCTGCCTGTAGCCGCTTATTCTGGGCTCAGGAGAGCTGGAAGGATGCTTGTGGCTTGCTTAGACAATGGGGTATTTCCTGGAGAGTATAAGGATGCAACACCTGAAAGAAAAATGCACAGAATTTGTGTTTCTTTGATGCTGGAGCCTCTAGAAGTAGATAGAGACAAGGGACAAGCTTTAGGGGATGAATTCTATGTCCTGGCAGAGCTGTCCATTGTAGTCAAGCAGTGGGTGTGATGGGCACATGAGGAAGACGGGGATGATTGCAACGGTAAATGCCATCAAGTTGAGATTCAGTTGACCTCTAGATGGCTTCTTCGTATGTGTTCCCTCCTCCAGCCCTTGTCCCTGGCCTTTTTTTTCATTGTTGTTGTTAAACTTTTGAGTGTGTGTCTTAAAAAATCACAATGCTTTCCTGATATATGTTCCATGTGACTATCTTCCAACTCTTCAGAGATCTGAAGGTAGGAAAGACCTTAGGAAATCATTGATCCATTTCCCTTATTTTTATCAATGAGGAAACTAACAGTACTAGAGCTGGAAGGGGCCTTGAACTAGCCCATTATTTTTATCTTAGGATAGAAGAAACTAAAGGGTATACATGTGAAGTGACTTGTCCAACATAGGGCAGCAGTGAACAACAAAGTTGGGATTTGACCCCTGGCCTTTTATTGGAAATCCATCCAAGTCCTTTTCCCACTGTACCATGCCCATGACAAAGAAAAGCAAGTTTGATAGCATATGCCCCATTCTGTACCCATAGTCTCCTTCTCTCCAGAAAGGACATGAATTTCAAAGCTGAAAAGCATCTCTGGCCATTTTAGCTCAGGAGAGGCTCAGGAAGAGAGCTATGGCCTGGAGGAGGGCCTGTGTTCATGTTTTGGCTGACATTCTTGCCGTGTAACTCGGGGCAATGCACAGTCTCATGACTCTAGCTAACCCTCAAAGACTGTGAATTACAGAGAAAATGCAACATGCATTATGGAGGGAGCTTCCTTACCTGGAAGTTCCCTTTAAACAATAAAATCATTGGTTGAGTCCCTTTCTCTAGGGAAAAGTTAGGAATGATCAACAGCATGATGCTGAGGATAGAGAGTTACACTTGGAGACAAGTCTTGAGTTTTGATCCTGCCTTAATCATTTGCTAAGTGTGTAACCCTAGGCAAACCATTTAACCTCTCAGTCTCAGTTTTCTCATCTGTAAAATGGGGATTAAAACAGTACTTTCCTCACAGGGTTGTTGCAAGGATCAAACACAAGACAACATAAGTAGGGGGCAGCTAGGTGGCGCAGTGTATAGAGCACCAACCCTGAATTCAGGAGGACCTGAGTTCAAATCTGGTCTCAGACACTTAACACTTCCTAGCTGTGTGACCCTGGGCAAGTCACTTAACCCCAGCCTCAAAAAAAAAAAAAAAAAAAAAAAAAACCCAAAAAAACTTAAGTATAACATTTTGCAAACTTTAAAGAGCCACATAGACAGTAGTTATTCCCTTCTTGCCTCAGTTTCAGGAAAAATGATTGTATGTGTGTGTGTGAGACGGGGGGGAGGGGGGGGGAAGAGAGAGGGAGACAGACAGACAGAGACAGACACACACACAGAGAGAAGCTATAGTCGGATGGCCTGAGTTCAAATCTTGCCTCTAATGTTTAACCTTTATTGCATAAATTTCCCCTTCCCCCTCTGTAAACCGAGACAGTGCACTTAATGGCACAGATTTAGAGCTAAGAGGAAAGTTGGAGGTCACTGAGTCCAACCCCATTTTACAGATGAGCAAATCTGAGACTGAGAATTTAGGTGACTTGCCCAGGGTCACTGAATCCCCTCCAGCTCTAGACCTTTGCTCCTCCCGGGCGCTTTCTCTGACTCTGTCTCATAGGGGGTTTGGGTCACAATAATCTATTTCCAGCTCTAAGTGAATCAATTAACTTGTGCAAGCGCGCCATCTTGTGGCCATGTGGTGGTAACTACTCAGATTGGGAAGTGGAAAGTGAAAATTGGTCAGCTGCAGTAAGAGAGAGTTTTGGGCAGGGCAAATTAAACTTCTCTAAAGGAACATTTTTAAAAGAACGATTATCCCTGAAGTTACAGCTCATTAATAAGCTCCGGCATCATTAATTTAAATAAAAAAATCTTCCTCCATGCCAGAGAAATAAGAATTGAAACTTGATTCGCATCAGCGTTGAAGCCTAGAACACATGAGTGACCTTGAGAAAATCCATTTCTCCTCTAGGAGCCTCACTTTCCCCATTTGTAAAATAAGGGTTTGGGACTGGATAACTCCCCGAGATCCCTTCTAGCTTTAGATTTATGGCACTTCAGGGGAGTTAGGAAGTCCCAGCAAGCTGGCATTGCCAGGGAGGGGTGACGCCCAAGTCTTTATCCCTTCCTTCACTTCTGTCTCTAGAACAACCAAACACTCAAACAGAAACGAAAGGGCAGATGAAGCCAGCCCATGTGACCCAAGGAAAATTTCAATCACAGCTCAAGTGTGATGGAAGAAATTACTTTTCCTCCAAGAATTTCCCAGTGGACTCTTCACACCTAATGCTGCCAGATTTCTCCAGTCCTGTTCTTTTGGTGTGTCAGAGTTCTCTTGAGCAGACATGGCTCCACTTAAGCTGCTTTCATTTTCCTTTCCATTCCTATGGGATATTTAACTTCTCTAAAAGGTCATGCACTCTGGTCTTTTTCTGTTGGTTTTTATGACATGGAGTTTACTCTGAGCTTCCCTGCTTAGAGCTGAAAGGTCCCTTAGAGCACTTTCACTCTAAGTTCCTCACTTTCCTTAGAGCACATTCACTCCAAGTCCCCCACTTTCCTTAGAGCACATTCACTCCAAGTCCCCCACTTTCCTTAGAGCACATTCACTCCAGGCCCTCACTTTCCTTAGAGCACATTCACTCCAGGCCCTCACTTTCCTTAGAGCACATTCACTCCAGGCCCTCACTTTCCTTAGAGCACATTCACTCCAAATCCCCCACTTTCTTTAGAGCACATTCACTCCAGGCCCTCACTTTCCTTAGAGCACTTTCACTCTAAGTCCCTCACTTTCCTTAGAGCACATTCACTCCAAATCCCCCACTTTCTTTAGAGCACATTCACTCCAGGTCCTCACTTTCCTTAGAGCACTTTCACTCTAAGTCCCTCACTTTCCTTAGAGCACATTCACTCCAAATCCCCCACTTTCTTTAGAGCACATTCACTCCAGGTCCTCACTTTCCTTAGAGCACTTTCACTCTAAGTCCCTCACTTTCCTTAGAGCACATTCACTCCAAATCCCCCACTTTCTTTAGAGCACATTCACTCCAGGCCCTCACTATCCTTAGAGCACTTTCACTCTAAGTCCCTCACTTTCCTTAGAGTACATTCACTCCAAATCCCCCACTTTCCTTAGAGCACATTCACTCCAGGCCCTCACTTTCCTTAGAGCACATTCACTCCAAATCCCCCACTTTCTTTAGAGCACATTCACTCCAGGCCCTCACTTTCCTTAGAGCACTTTCACTCCAAGTCCCCCACTTTCCTTAGAGCACATTCACTCCAGGCCCTCACTTTCCTTAGAGCACTTTCACTCCAAGTCCCTCACTTTGCAAATGAGGAAAGTGATTAGAGGAAGAGCCAGGATACAAACCTTGGTCCTTTGATTCCAAATCAAGTTCTTTTTAAATTCTCCCCAGAGGGTTCTCAGGAAGGATTTGCCAATTGGTTCATGGAGGGCCGGCCAGCTAGCCACCTTTCCCATTCTGCCCATTCCTCCTTATTCCTGATTAAAAGCTTCTCTTCCATATGACCTAAGTCCCCATCCCTTGCCACCCATTTGAAGAGGGCTTCCTTTTTAACACCAATAGCACTGTTACCAATATAATGGAATTACCTATTTCCTGAACTTGGATGAAACTCTTCTTTTGGCCCTTAAATGAACAGAGAACAGCCAGTGACCCTCAGCTATATCAGAACAGGAGGCACCGCCAAAGCATCCCAGTTTTACTCATACCTCTGTAGTTCCAAGGATCCATTGATACTTTTCTCTGATAATAGAAACCTCAGGTGCTTTAGCCATAAGAGAGACCTGAGAGTATTAAAGAGGGAAAAAACCATTTTCTAGAAGGAAGACTCAACACTTGGAGATTTATTGAGCCAGAACAGAGTCCTCCAGTGTGCATCCTTACTTCCCAGTAGGGTAGGAAGCATTCACTCAGCTGGCTTTGCCTCCAAGAAGGAACTGCATCTCTGGAGTCAGGGGATCTGGGGTCAAATTCTCTTTCTGATACTAGTCTAGCTCAAAGTTTCTGGTCCTACATGTTAAATACTGCGTTAGATGTTATGGAGTTTACAAAGGAGTATGAAACATAATACCTTCTCTCCAATACTCTAAAATCCAGATGGGAAAACCAGCTCTCTAAGCACCTAGGTAGCACAGTGGTTAAAGTTTTGAACTTAGAGACAAGAAGAGCTTGATCTCCCAGAGCCTCAGTTTCCTCACCTGTAAAAATACAAATAATAGCAATAATACCCACTTCTCAGAATTATTCTGAGGATCAAATGAGATCATCTACAGAAAGTTCTCTGCAAACCAAACACTCGGCAAAAATGTAAGCCATTACCTACCATATAAAACCATAATTGACAGCATAAAATAGACTTGTAAAATATAAGTTTCTTGAGGACAGGGGACTGTTTTATTTTTGTTATTGTAACCTAGAATCTCTCTCAGTATCTAGCATAGTAAGTGATTATTATATGCTTATGGATTGATAAGTACTCAGTGAGTGATACGAGCAAGGAGAGAATAGGAGTTCAGTGGCCAAGAACACTATGGGTTGGGACCATTCAAAGAAGGCTCCATAAAGAAGGTGAGATTTAAGCTAGGGAAGATTTCTATCTGAAAGGGACTTTGGAGGCCACTGAGTCCAAGTCCCATTTTATACAGATGAAGAATCTGAGGTCAGAAAGAAAAGGGGACTTGCTCAGGGTTTCACAGCTGATGTCTTTGAGGCAAGATTTCATCATGGGTCTTCATGACTCCAAGTCCACCATTTTATCCACTGTGACTCCTCTTCCTCTTTCTTTCTTTCTTTTTTTTTTTCCCTGAGGCTGGGGTTAAGTGACTTGCCCAGGGTCACACAGCTAGGAAGTGTTAAGTGTCTGAGACCAGATTTGAACTCGGGTCCTCCTGAATTCAAGACTGGTGCTCCATCCATTTCTCCACCTAGCTGCCCCCTCTTTCTTCTTGCAGGCCAGATAGGACTTGACCAGACAAAGCCAAGGGATGAGGGGGTTTTAGATGAGGAGATTGAACTGAGAAGACCACTGCATTCGAAAGATGGACATGTCAGTGTCATTCATGTCATGTAGTGATGAGAGTCCAAATTAGCATGGCAGCAGCAAGAAATTCAAAGTTGTAATGACATTGTAAAAGAGGGAACCAAAGAGTTACCAAGCATAATTGTGGCCTCTTGTGCCTGAGTGATGGATGATAGAATACTGGAATCATCCAGTGGAGCTGCCCTCAGATTCAGGAAGGCCTCGGTTCATATTTCTTCTTTGACTCATATTATTATTTGATTTAATCTTTATCATATTATAGTAGTAGGGAAGTAGGTGGCACAGTGAACAGAGTTCTGGGTCTGGAGTCAGAAAGATAAAAATTCAAATCCAACCTCAGACATTTAACTGTGTGACCCTTAATATCTGTCTACCTCATATATAAATTTGGGGATGATAATAGCATCAAATAAGATAATAATTGTCTCCTCCACCTCTTTTCTCTGACTTTTTCCCCTCATCCTTTCCCCTCTCCCTCTCTTTCTCCCTGTCCTCCTCCTTCCCTTGTTTTCCTCCTCTTCTTCTTGCTCCTCCTTTCCCCTCATCCTTTCCTGTCTTTCTCTCTCTCCCTGTCCTCCTCCTCCTCTTTTTCCTTTTCCTTCATCTTTTTCATCTTGCTCTCCTCTTTCTCCTCCTTTTCCTGATTTCCCCCTTCTCTTCTTTTTTCCTTCATCTTTTTCCCTCTCTCTCCTCCTCCTTTCCCATCCCCCCTCTCTCCTCCACTTCTTCCTTCTCCTTCATCCTTTTCCATCTCCTCTTCCCTTTTTCCCTCATCTTTTCCCCATCCTCCTCTTCCTTCTCTTGCTTTTCCTTCATCCTTTCCCCTCTCTTCTGATCTTCCTCCTCTTCCCCTTCTCCCTCTCTCTCTCTCCTGATTTTCCTCCTCTTCCCCTTCTCCCTCTCCCTCTCCCTCTCCCTCTCCCTCTCCCTCTCCCTCTCCCTCTCCCTTTCCTCCTCCTCCTCCTTCTCCTCCTCCTCCTCCTACTCCTCCTCTTTCTTCTCCTCTTTCTCCTCCTTCTTATTCATCTCCTCCCCTCCTTCCTCCTCCTCATTATTATTATCATGGTGCAGCACAGATGTCACTCTGCCACAGAGAAGACATTTCCTCACTGGAAGTTTCTCTCCGGCAGTGAAATCACAGGTCCCCGACCAAAGAGTAACTCAAAGATTAGAGAGATGGGAAAGTCGGGAGAGGGCCCCGGAAACTTCAAGGAGCCACTGAAGTCAGAGTTAACGGTTCCTGACAATTCCAAACTGGGCTCTCATATATATTTAATAAACCTGACTTTTGAGGTGGAACAAAATAAATCTCTCTGGATAATGAGCTCCTAAACCCTGGGTAGGCAGTTTGGCATTTAGAATTGGAGGACTTCTCCCTGTCCTTGAGCACTGTGGGCCTCAGTTGCATCTTCTGCGAAATGGGACCGCTGGCAGAGTGGATCCTGAGGCCCTTTCTAGCTCTATGTGTGGGCTGCGAATCCTCTCTTCCCCAAGCTCCTGGGAACGGTGGGTGGGGAGGAGAAAGAGACCCCATGGCCACGAGTGACCCTTGGCTAAGCGCCCTGTCTGGGTCTCTTCCTCTTTAGCCAAACTGCACATAAAACTCCCCGCGCCCCACCCTGGCAGCGAGATCAGGTTGAACGTGGACCAGTTCAGAAACTACATCGACCTGGTCGTGGCCGAGCTCACTGGCAACGAAAGCGAGGTCTTCGACAACGTGGTGGAGTTTCTGATGATGAGCTTGCCCAGGAAGCACATGGAGCAGCTCCGGGGCCGGGCCCGGAGGAAGTGGCTGCTGGAGATCCAGCAGGCGGCCGAAACCAGCGGCGTCTACCTGGAGCCCGTCTACGCCGCCGTCTTCAAGGCCTTGACTCAGGTGGGGGGCAGGGGGGAAGTAGCCCGGCCCCTCCCCCCAGCAGCGGGCCCTGGTTCCAGGGGCCTGGGGTGGCATTGCAGAATCCTGGGAACCGCGGTTCTGCAGTTGGGCGATAGTGTGGGACCCAGGGGCCTATCTGTCAGGTGAGGGACTGGGCCCTGGAGGCTTCTGGAGCTTTAGTTCAGTGATCCAATGATCAGCCCTGTGCAGCCAAGAAATACTAGTTAAAAGAGAAGGATTTGCCCCTCCCCCTCCCAAAGCAGGACTCCCTCAAAGCAGTGACTCCCGAGAGCAGCCCCAGAAATGTCCATTTTTAACCCTTTCCCTGTGGCGACTTAGACATTTTTGTGAGGTTTGGGCCTTTCCTCACTTCATAAAATTAAACATTCAGTTGACAAAACTGCATTTCAGCCAAGCAGGCCGCAGGGAGGGAAGGGAGGAAACGAGCATTTATTAAGCACCTGCTCTATACCAGGCACTTTAAGTGTTTCACAGCTATCTCGTTCCGTCCTCACAACGACCCCGGGAAAGAGTCCATCGTCATTACAGTGGAGGAAACTGAGGCGGGTAGAGAAGTAATTTTAGTCACGCCGCTGGTCAGGATCCGAGGTCACACCAAAACGCAGCGGCGCCACCTAGCGGCCACTGGGCCGCCCAGCTTGCGGGGCCTCGGCCGTGGAGTGGGAAAGCAGGTTTTGGTCCGGCTGCTTCTGATGGTTCAGACTTCAGAATCCTCAGGGCTCCCGGGTCCGACCCCACCCCCAGCCCGGTGCTCCCAGCCCGCTCCGGCCTCAGCCTGCTTCCCTCGGACCGTGGGAGGAGATGGGCCCTGGCAGGGAGGTGCGTGGGACCTTGCGGGGACTTTATCGTTGCACCGCTAAGCCATCAGTCAGTCAGTCGTCAAACGTTCTTAAGAACTGGGCTGAGCAGGATAAAGCCAAAAGAGGCCCCGCCCGCTTGAAACCAAAGCGCGCGAGAGAAGCCCCTTGTGGTTTCGGCCTCACCCCCCAAAGGTGAATGGGGCTCTCAGTGATCCTCGAAGCCCCAGCTAGCGTGAATCTCCCTCCTTAAGGGACCCTGCCTTCCACCGTCCCCACGGCTTTGAGAACATGGAGGCCGCTAGGGGGCGCAGTGGGTAGAGCACCAGCCTTGAAGTCAGGAGGACCCGAGTTCAAATCCTGTCTCAGACACTTAACACTCCCTAGCTGTGAGCCCGGACAAGTCACTGAAGCCCGATTCCCTGGCCAGGAACATGTCCCGCCCCATCAGACTTCAGAGAAACAGTCAGTAGGCGGTAGCTCGCTAACAGAGGAGGAGGGGGGTGTCCCCACGCGGGGCAGGCCGGGAGCGCGTGCCAGCGCCCGGGCTCCTTCTGCTTCCAGGACGCGGAGGCCCACGGCAACAAGAGGATCAGCGCCTACATCTCCCTCCTGGAGGAAAACAAAATCTTCCCCGAGCGGGGCAAGTACCTCCTGAGGATCGTGGCGTGCACCATAGAGGACGCTCCGTTTGTCCTGAAGCAAGTGCTTTACCGGGACATGAAGGGCATCAGGTAAGAGGCGCCGCTTACTTTCCCATTCCTGCGCGAGGCGCTCGGAAAGCTTGGAGAATCCCCCGATCCGTCCAAAGCGTCCTCCGCCCCCAGGACAGCTTCGGGGGCTGCTTCTGGAGCAGCGCGAAGGGCCCCGTGGGAAGAGCTCCCTCCCCTCAGGAGAACACTCCTGGATGTCCGGCTTCCTCTTCTAGTAAACGAGCCTCCAGAGACGGGCTGCGGAATGTTCAGTTCTCGCCGCACATCTACCCGGGGAGTGAGCTGTTCCCCATCTTGTGTAGAGTTAGTTTTCAACGTGCGGTCGGGTACGATTTGAATTCCAACTTGTTCTCCTTCCCCCGCAAGACATCTGACAAGGGCTCTGCACGGACAGCCGTGAGATCATACGCAGTTCCGTATTGTATTGTGGAAGAGAAAAAGGGAAAAACTGAGAAAGAAACAACAACACAATTTTAAGTGGAAATAGTGAGCGCTAACCTGCTCTCAGACTCACTTCCGGACGTGGGCGGCGCCGGCCATCACGAGCCTTTTGGAGTGGTCTCACCGCGCCGAGAGAGCCCGGCGACCCCAGCGGCTCAGCCCACGGTCACCGAACCACGCCTGATTCTGCCCGCTTCCCCCAGAGATCCTCTACTCTGTGCTTATTGTCTTCTCCAAGGGCCCGTCCTCTCCCGAAATCTGGCCGGTGCGGGCCCTCGGCTTCAGTCAGGCCTGGGCCACAAATGTTTTACCACCGGCTCTCCCAGGCCGCAGTTTAATCCGCAGTCACGGCCTTTTCTCTTCCGCCTTTTCAGTCCAGTCAGCAAAACGAGAAATCGAGTCCTTCCAATTTCCAAGGTTCAAATGCGCTCACACACACACAATGCTCACACTGGTCTCAGAATCCACTAAATCAATGAAATCGCAGGTCATGGGGGTGGGGGTGGGGCGTGGGGGGTGTAAGTCAGGGTCTCTACAGTAGAGTTCTTTAAATTCCTTCTATAACACCACAAACACACAGAGAGAGGGGGGAGAGGGAGGGAGGGGGGGAGAGAGAGAGACAGAGACACAGAGAGACAGAGACAGAGAGAGAGAGAGACAGAGAGAGAGAGAGACAGAGACAGAGAGAGAGACAGAGACAGAGAGAGAGACAGAGAGAGAGAGAGAGAGAGAGACAGAGACACACACACAGAGACAGACAGAGACAGAGACACAGAGAAACAGAGAAAGACAGAGACAGAGAGAGAGAGAGAGAGAGACAGAGAGAGAGAGAGAGACAGAGAGAGAGAGAGAGACAGAGAGACAGAGAGAGACAGAGAGACAGAGAGAGAGAGAGAGAGAGAGAGAGACAGAGAGAGAGAGAGACAGAGAGACAGAGACAGAGAGACAGAGACAGAGAGAGGAGACAGACAGAGAGAGGAGACAGACAGAGAGAGACAGAGAGAGAGACAGAGACAGAGAATGAGATAGAGACAGACAGACAGAAAAAGACAGAGACAGAGACAGACACACAGAGAGAAACAGAGAGACAGAGACAGAGAGACAGAGACAGACAGAGACAGAGAGAGAGAGAGAGACAGAGAGAGACAGAGAGAGACAGAGAGACAGAGAGAGAGAGAGAGGATGAAGAGAGGGAGGTAGAAGGAGAGGGAGAGGGAAGGAAGGAGAAAGAGAGGGGGAGGGAGGGAAGGAAATGCAAGATTTCCATCACTGAAATTGTATTTCTTTTTTTAGCTCTTCCTAAAAGCTTTCCTTCCCCTTGGTGGTCTTCATCTTTTTTGCCCTTCAGTTTTACAGTTGTGGATCAAGGGGTGCCAATCCACGTCCCACAAGTTGAGAATCATGGAAATATCCATTTCTGGAACACGTCTCGTAAACCAAAGGATCGTAAAGGGTCGTTCCTGGCTCTCCCTCTTGAGGATGCTTATAAAAGAAGCTTTGGGGTCCTGGCAATAGACACCCTACGGGATAGCTCCAGAAGAAGCATCTTTTTAGCTCATGAGATCAGCTTCTATCAAGTAAGTAGTAGTACAAGTATAAATAAGCAAGATACTCCCTGCCCTCAAGTACAAGTATAAATAAGCAAGATACTCCCTGCCCTCAAAGAGCTTGTGTCCTAATGGTAGAAGGCTACAGCAAATAAAGGGAGATGTAAGATATATTCAGAGTAGAATTGATGCTCACATTAACAGCAGTATATCCAGCCTTTGTTCTATTCCATAAATAGGTTTGGGGAAACTTATGTTACACAGTCGACATTGAACTAGAAATTTACTTAAGGAAGAATTTATTTTGTGGTCTTTTTTCAGCTAAGTAATCAGAAATAGTTTCCATTCCCGAGGTGGGTCTAAATGGGAATTCCAGCCTCACAAAATATTGTTCTAATCCTTGTGTTCAGTTTTATCAATTTAAGTAAAAGAAGATACAAAGGAGAATTGATCAATCAACAAGTATTGATTAAATGCCTACTGTATGCCATACTGGACTAGACCTTGGTGATACAAAGAGAGAAATAAAATAATCTCTGCCCACAATGAAGAGATTGTATTCTATTGGAGGAAACAACATATACACATATAAGTAGTCTCAAGATGCATACAAATTTAATATTTTTTGTGTGTCTTGGTACTTGAGTGAAGCTCTGGAAGATGCTAGGGAGTTCAAGAGACAGAGCTTAGGAGGGCCTGAATCTCAGTCTTGGGTGACATCATATGCAAAGGGATAGAAGCCAAGATACAATGTTGGACATGAGGGACAGTAAGGCAGTAAGGATTATAGAGTACATCAAGAAGAATATGGAATAAATTTAGAAAGGCAGATTGTGAAGGGCTTCAGATACCAAATAAAGTAATTTCTCTTTAATCCCAGTGGCAACAGGGAGTCATATGAGCTTCTTGAGCTGGGGAGTGAAATGGTCAAAAATATCACTTCAGTAGAGAGAGGAGGATGACTTGTTGAGAAGATTAACTTGATAGGAAGTGAATGCAGTATTTCAGAGGAGTGGAAATATGATTAATTAGGGAGGAGACCCTACCAGTGGTGAGAAAGGATTGTGGGGATAGAATCAAGACCTAGCCACTAATTATACATATGGGGAAAGTGAAAAATCAAGATGACTCCAAGGTGGTGAACCTGTCATAGTGGGCATACATACCTACAATGTGAGTCTGGTATACCCAAGGGTGAGCATTACCATTGACCTTTTCAGTTTCCTAAAGGTACCCCAACAGCAAAATAGATACTTGAAAGAGGGGTGGATCTGGGGGGGGAAATAAATAATGAGTTCTGTTTTGAACATGCTGTGTGTAAGACATCACCAAGCAATCCAACTGGAAATGTCCAATTCACTCCCCAAAATTCCCAGGCATTGGGATTTTCAAATCAGACTGCCAAAAAAAGAGTGCTGATGTTGGCGATAACATAGTGGCTTTCTCAGTCAAGATGGCAGAGTGAGTAATCCAAAGGAGCTGGGCTCCCCATATGCTTTTCTAAAAACAACAAATAGAAGCACCAAAGATAAGAACTGCCATAGTACTAATTATATTGGACAAAATTCAGTTCAAAATGGAGATAAACAAGAAGATTGCATGATATTCAAAACATTCTTTATAAAATGAGAAAATTATATAATAATCTGGTAATAAAATTCATTTAAAAATAACCTCATAGACTTGCAAAAAGAAATCACTAAAAGACCAATAAAATGGATAATTTTGAAATGTAATACATCTAACAAAAAGGTAACTGAAAATAAAATAAAAGAACTGCAAATATTAAGTAAATTCACCCAATAAGAAATGCATCATTGTATTGTTAGTAGGATCATAGATTTGTGTACATGTTTTGAAGCACCATATAGTAATTTTCAATAAGTCACAGATCAAATCATGCCTTTTGACCCAGTGATTGCATTGTAAAGCTTTGTCCTAAAATATTATATTATAATATATTATTATATATTATAATAATGTAATATAAAGTATATTTCATAAAATATTATAAAAAGTTAACTGCTTTATGTGTTATTGCAAACAGCTGTGGGCAGTTTGCTTTTTTAACAGAGAATGACTAAATAGATGATGGCATATTAATCTAATTGAGCAGTAGATTTACACAGAATAGTAAATGCCCTCAGATGCCATTCTAGGTCCTCACTGTCCCCTTAATAAGGACTTTGCTCTGGCATTCATGATGGCTCCCTCTATCACATAAAAGAGTTAGTGGGTCATTGAAGGCTTTGATCAGGAACAGACAATTATGACTCCTTGATGAGTTGGAAATTATTTGCCTTGCTCACATTAAGAATAACTGATTACATGCAGCCAATTTATATACTTTACTACACTCTTGGACTACTCCTTTAAAAGGGAGAGCAGAGGCACAGGGGACAAATAGAGACAGTATATTAAAAAGGAGCCAGTTGGATCCATATAGATATAGTTGACTGTAGGGAAGTTTCTATAGGCACATAACCTCTCCAAAGAACCAGATGGATCAAGAAACTATTTGCAAATGAAGATGATGAGTGAATGCATGAATGAATGAAAAGCATTTATTAAGCACTATGTGCTTAATGCTATGCTAAGAGCTAAGGATACAAATGGAAAAAGTAGAATGGTTTCTGCTCTCAGGAAGTTCACACTAATTGGAGGAGACAATGTCCATAAAAGAGTTCAGCCATAGGGTTCATGAAAACCCAGAATTCCTAAGAATACAGTGATGGGGGAAGGAACAGAGAGCCTAACGGGCAGCAGCAAGTCAGATGGCAATGTCTGGGGCTCTAAAATAAATCTAAAATAAAATAAAATAAAATAAATGGCATAGCAGAGGATCTTAGCACAGGTTAGATAGGAAAGATTAATGGTCTTCCATCTCCTTGGAAGTACTGTAGTTGGCAATGGTGAGAGCAGCCATGTTGTTCTCTTTGCCTAGAAACACCATCATGATCTGGGCAGCCCAGAAGTCAATGAAGAAATAAAGGGATGCAAGGAGGAAAAGTGATAGGGTTTGGGTGGTTTGGGTGGCCCTAGGTTCAAGGGAAAGGCAAAGGAAGGTTATCCACTCTGATAGTTTTTTCTGTCTCCTGATTATTTTGGATGGGGTCTGGGTGACCTGGGGTTTCATAGAGAGGGATGAAGGGAGGGAAAGGACTAAATGAGCTCTTTTTATCAAGTTTAAATCAAGTTGGGGAGATCCTGGACCAAGATGGAACTATAGCAGAGAAGTAGCATGGGATAGAAGGAGAAAGTCCTTCACTGTGAGTTAAGTGAACTTTCCAGGTTCAGGGAAGGAGACAGAATCTCTAGCAATCCCAGGTGTTCCTCCTTTCAGAGGAGCCTCCACCCCAGCATAGTAGGATTAGTCTGGAGGACTACCAAGGTTGTTGGGGAAGATGGGACTTTAGCAATGCTCAATGCTCTCCCTTTGCAGTTAACCTCACCCTCAGGGTGAGAGTTACAACAAATCTGGAGTTCTATATAGATCCCTGTGAGGTAGAACCTCACCACCTTTTCCCCCAAAAGAAAAAGATATTAATTTTATTTTTTGTGAACTCATATCTCCATAACATTTTTATTGGGTTAAATACAACCTTTCCTATAGCTAACATTTTGTTAGTCTGAGAAATTTGCATTGGAGGTAAGGGCCTTCTTCTTTATTTTTTGGAAAGAACTAGAAACAAGCCAAATTCCAACATTCCCTGGTGAAATTTTGGGCTAGGGCCTTAGCCAAGGAGAGAGAACTATCGAGAAGTCCCCAATATTGAACGTGATGCTTACAAACACAGAGAAGTTTGAAAGGTTCCTCAAGGAAATGTGAGGGGGAGAGAGGTGAGTAGAACCTCTCCTGTCTGAAGATATTTAAACCAAACAAACTAAAAAATAAAACCCAGACAAAACCAAACCAATGATAGTTTAGCACTTCAGACAGTCTTGGAAAGGAGAGTCGTCCTTCAGCTGCAATTCCAAGAAATTACCAGCAGAGGGCACAGCAAGCTAGCAATTGCCATCCTTTTCTCAGCTTGTAATTGCTTTTAGCAAAGATGCACCTGGTGCTTTTGAGCATTAATGAACAGGTTATTAGGTTAATTGTTTGTCTTCTTATTTTTAGTTCTTTTAAAAAATAATTCTGAATTTTACACAAAGGCCAACAGGAAAACATATTCAAAACTCTATGTAATAAATGACACTTTAATATAGCCAAAGGTCACATACAAATAGTGCTATACATAAGTTATCTCATTTGACCCATATAACAATCCTGCCTAGTTGGGGCAGTTTTCTCTCCATTATGAAGGATGAGGAAATTTGAAGCCTAGACAGATCTTCAGTTGGAGATAGGATGCCAAATCTAGTTCTTTGGAACTAGAAACCTAGGAAGGAAAGGAAGCTTAGAAGTCATATAGCCCAACATCTTCCTGGTACTGAGGAGGAAACTGAGACCAAGATAAAGGAGGCAACTTGTCTTAGGTTAATACATTCAGAAAGATAGTTAATGGCCAAAAGCACTCTCCCTCTCCCTTCCTCCTTCCCTACTTCCCTCCCTCTCCTTTCTCTTCCTCCTCCTCCTCCTCCTCCTCCTCCTCCTCCTCCTCCTCCTCCTCCTCCTCCTCCTCCTCCTCCTCCTCCTCCTCCTCCTCCTCCTCCTCCTCCTCTTCTCTCTTCTCTCTCTGCTTCCCTCCCTCTCTTTCTTTCTCTTCTATCTATCTATCTTTTTTACTATAATCCAGCCTTCCTTGTCCTGATCCAAAGATTTTTCTATACTATCCTTTTGCCTCTTTCAAGTCTGGCTAATAGAGTGATATATTACAAACAAACAAACAGAAGAGACTTGAAATTTCAAATAATTCAAGAGCAAATGTTAAACTGGTTTGGTCTCATCAAAGACTCTCTGTAGATGCTGATCTGATGATATTAGTTGATACACTGTCTAATAGGAAAGGCAGCTCAACGAACAAGAGACATAGACGTGGCCTTAGATTTAGGGGGATCTGGATTTCAGTCCTGCTTCTGGCTATTAACTGTATGGCCTTGGACCAATCGTTTAACCTTAGTTATCAAGTTTAATTGATGGTTCAACTGAAGTTTAAGGAATTTTCACATTTGGAGTTTCCCGAGCTGATGAAGACAAAAACTACATCCAAATGAATTACATGCATAGCTTATTGAAAGCTCTTTTTTGGTCCTCATTTTGCTCTCAATTGTCCATTTACATTTATCTATGTCTCTATATAATATTGTATATATTATAGAATATCATGCATAATATGTGTATTTATATGAAAATAGCCACTGTGCCTAAATTCTAATTCTACTTTCAGGCCCTTAATTTTTGTGTTTATTTTAAATTTTTTTCTCATACATATATCTTAGCTTTGTTTTGTTTAATTATATTAGGATACTATCATCATTAAGCCATTGGGATTTAAAATTTCCATTTAAAATTTTATATTTCCAAAAAATTTATAATTAACATAATCATAAATATTTTGTTTAGAAAGGTTTTTCTCTCCATTTTAAACATACCTGTAGGAGATGTTACAATAGGACTCATGGGTAGGAATATATAATCAGTTTTGCTGATCACAGAGTACCAAAAATACTTTCCCAAAAGATCACACCAATTTGTAATTCTACAAGCAATGTGTGTTTCCCTGAAACACTGCCAACATTGATTTTCCCCATTTTTGAGGATATAAGATAACTAAAATTTGTTTTAGATGTGCATTTTCCTTTCCCATGCTGCATCTCTACTCCAACTCCATCTTGGTCCAGGATCTCCCCTACATGGTCTAGACTTAGTGAAAAGAACTTCTTACTTAATCCTTGTCCTCCCTTTGCTTCTCTCTATGAACCAACCCCAGGCCACCCAGATCAGCAATACAGGAGGTAACCAGGAGATAGAAAAAAACTATCAATAACATCAAGACCAGGAAGAAGAGGTTCCTGCCATACTTTGACCTGATCAGAACACATTTAAAGTATTGTGTTTAGCTTGAGGAGCCATAATTCAGAGAGGACAGTGATAAACAGAAGAGGGTCTAGGAAAGGGAAACCAGGATGATGAAAGTTCTCAATTTGATACCATATGGCAATTGGTTGAGGGAATGGAGGAGGCTTAACTTGGAAAAGAGAATACTTTGTGGGGTGTAGGGGAACAATTTGGAGAGCTATCATATAAATAAAGAATAAACTTGTTATGCTTGGCCCTAAAAGGCAAAAATAGAAACCATCAGTGGAAGGTGCAAAGAAACAAAACAGCTTTATGTAAAGGAAAATTTATAAGAGCTATTAAAGTTATCCAAAAGTAGAATGGTCTCTTTTAGGTGGGAGTGAGATCCCTCATTGGAAGTCTTTAAGCAAAATCTGGATAACCACTTGTTGGCCATATCATTGAGATTTAGATGGAGTCAATTTAATTAGTATGAAGAAACATTTTAGTAAGGAATTTGTAGGAATTTCCTCTTTTAGGAGCATCTTTTGTGTGCTAACATGTGAGGAAGTACCTGGGAGAGAAGAAAAATTGAAATATATTTGTATCTTCCTTCTCTGATTTTTGACAATCTCCTTGGAGAAGGGGAGAAGTCACTCAAAGTGGGAGTCTAATTACCTGGTGATGGTTTGACACACTGCTTGCATCCTTGCTAGGGATGTATTTGAGAGTCCTAGAGGTAACCAGCAGAGCTTGGAGCCTATCTGCACTCAGCTGGATCATGTTAGCGTTCTATTTTTATCTGGCTCTAAGTCAGCCCTATCTTTCACCTCCTTCTGAAGTCTCTGCTCCTGAAGGGTTCCTGACATTGCCACCTCTTTGCTTTTAAACATAATGGCTAAGCCTATATGGGTCCAAACAGACATGAGAGATGGGCTAAAAATATATTTTTTATTGTATTAACTTCCAGTTTTCCCAGTTTTATTAAGTGAATAAAGATTCATTTCCCTAATGTTTAATGTAACTAAGTTTATCACACACTAAGTTTCATATTTGTGGTTCTATTGGGGAAATATTTATTCAATTCCATTGATAAAATTTTAAAGCTTTTGTCTTTGATCAGGTAGTCTTTATAGTCACCACTTTATTATATATTGGATTTTAGGGAAAAGATATAATAGATAGGCTGGCTTAGAGGAAAGAAATCTGGGTTTGAGTCCAGCTTGTAACATATGTCAGCTGTGATCCTGTGCTCCCTTACCTTTGATATCCCACACAACTCTGCATCAGTTAAGGGAGTTTCTATACTGGAACTTCCTACCCCTATGGGCAGTACCCCATCCCGAGTCCCAAGCCTACTAAGTCTGATAGTGATCTCAAGACTTTTGGATGAGTATTGTTCTAAGCAGGACTTGTCTCATTATTTTTCTGCTCTTAAAAATGAGCCCATTTTGTCTCTGTCCCTGCAGGGTGTGGCCAATGTATTTAGTATTGCCTACCACTACGTTCACAGCCGGGAGCACATCTTGCATGTGATAGCAACGGCTGCTGGCTGGCTCCGCATTGTAGCACCTAATGTCAGGAGCATTACCACCTTCCTGGTGGAGCCGGGGCTAGAAAAGGTAAGTAGTGCAAGATAGAGTCAAACTTGTTGTTATGTAAGTGGGAATACTTTTAATAGTGTTCAATGAGGACATCTTCATATTTGGTTCTCTTGTGCAAATCCCAAAAGGATTCTGAATCTTATGATCCAATGTGATCTTCCTGGATCATGTTTGGGAGAAAAATGTGATCTAATAGAAAGAATTCTAAACTAGAATCAGAAGACTTGAGTTATTGCCTCATTTCTGTTATGTATAGTCCTGGGATCATGGGAAGGTTGTTTGACCTATCTGGGTCATAGTGAAAAATGAAATGTGCCTTTATTAAGGCAAGTCCAGTCAATAAGCATTTATTAAGCATTTACTATATGTTAGATACTTTTCTACACACGAAGAAGATAAAGGCAAGAATCACTGTCCCTGCCCTTACAGAGCTCAGAGGGCAATGGGAGAGATGACATAGAAACAGCCTGTCCATATGTACATACAAGATATATAAATAAATTAATGTTTGAAGATGACCTGATTATGTGATGTACCCTCTGATGGAATTGGTTCTAATGTGTGCATATAAATCATTTTTTAAAAGTATAAACCAATATACACAAAGGACAAAATAGTTACTATTTTCATTAAAGAAACTCTTCCTTCTGTTTCTAGATGTATTATTTCCATTTATTAGTTCATGGGAATTCCAAACAAATAAGAAGGGCTTGTTTTTAATCCCATAAGGGTTAGGCTTTTGTTAAGAAGAGAGGAAAAACCGAGTTTATTGGGATAGCTTAGGTTTTGTTTTAATATTCATAGACATACCTAGAAGGGAACTTTGGGGTCACTTAGACCCCACTCATTTTATAGATACAAAAACTCAGACTTTGAGAGGTTAAAGGTATTGTCCAAGATCATACAAGTAGTCTGTGACAGAGCTAAAATTGGAACCTAAGGCCTCTGATACCAGAATTACATTTATAGATCCATGCTCATAGCCATGGGAGTTGGTTGGAATTGTTAGCTCATTCATCCAATCCTTCAGTTCCTGATAAGAATAGCTGTCTATGATAGATACTCTAGAGGATTCTACAAAATTGTATGTGATCATAAGTGGATATAGGAGAAGTACTCAATACAACAATAAATACAAAATAAACTTCAAAATGAGTCCAGAGGAAGAGGGAGATCCAGGAGTGTGCTGGAGTCAACACATGACACTTTTTTTTTTTTTTTTTTAATTTTTGCTGAGGTAATTGGGATTAAGTGACTTGCCCAGAGTCATACAGGAAGGAAGTGTTAAGTGTTAAGATTTGAACTCGGATCCTCCTGACTTCAGGGCTGGTGCTCTATCTACTGGGCCACCTAGCTGCCCACATGACACTTTCTTAAAGCCACCTATTAAATTTTCAGGGTGAGCATCTGTGATTTAGAAATTGGCTTGATTTATTGTTTTGTTCATTATCTAGATTCAAGAAAGTGATGGAGAAATTGCTAATTTTACAGATTAAGAGTCATAAATTTTTAGAGAATCTGCAGTTAAAGATTTACCAACACATCCCTGGAGAGATTACCATGGTTGGCTACATTTAGGGGTGAAAATTGGGGAGGCTAAATATAAAAACACTTAGAAGTTGTGCCTTCACCATAATATGATAGCATCTCACTTATCCATAGTTGCTTGGCAGTGAGTTGTGCCTTCACCATAATATGATAGCATCTCACTTATCCATAGTTGCTTGGCAGTGTGGTAAAATCAAGAGTGCCAATTCTGAAGTCAGGAAACCTGAATTAATTTACTGACTCTGCTACTTAATACTTATGTAGCCTTAGGCAGAATATCTTCCTTCTCTACTCCTCAGTTTTTTCATCTGAAAAATGAGGTTATCCTGGATTTTCTCAAAGGTTCCTGACAATTCTAACTCTGATTGCATTTGGAACATATATATATATAAGTAGTCCCATAAGCCCTTACTATGAAACTATACTTGGGCTAGATATCTCTCTAACAAACATGGCTGCTTAGTTTTTCGATCCACAGTAGTTCAAAAGCATTAAATTCGAGATCTGAGGAACTTATAGAAATGGTAACTGCACTTAAGTGCTGTCCATGGTCTAGGTTAGTCAAGGGCTCAGAAGCAGCTGTCCAGTGCTGGAATCTCCAATGGCTTTGAATAGAGGTCCCACTTTTTTTTTTTTTTTTTTTTTTATGACTTCAGACTATTAGCCTTGTCTTTCTAATAAGCTCATAGAGTTCCTTCTAGTGAACAGTGAGGAATTAAGGCTTTAAATTTTTCAGGAAGGCTCCTTTCTTTTGAAAATTCTCATTTTTTGGGGGCTGATTTGTTGTTTTTCCCCTGTAGAATATAATAAGCTTTTTGAGGGCAGGGACTAGATGTTTTACTTCTGTTTGTGCATCATCAGCACTAAGTTTATATTCTACAAGGAAGAAACAACATAATAAAAAACAAATGATACAATATATAATGTAAGCTGTTTGAGGGCAGGGACTAGATGTTTTACTTCTGTGTCTGTATCATCAGTACTGAGTTTATATTCTACAAGGAAGAAGCAACATATTGAAAAATAAATGATACAATATATGTGCAAAACGCATAGTAATTTGGAGGAGAGCACTAACAAATAGGAAAATCAAGAAAGGCTTCTTGGCTTCACTTCTTGAGTTATGTTTGTATATGAAATATCTGTTATTTCTAGTTTTGTTCCATTCTCTCTGGTCAAAAGTGTTTTAGGGTCAATTATTAATCCTTCCCGCCTCCCCCCACCTCTTCTCTTTTTCTTTTGAACCAAATCTGTGATCTCAATAGTACAGGGAACTCCCAATGTGAAAATTACAAATACAAATGAAACAATGTGGCATAATAGAAAGAAGATCAGCTTTGCAGTCAAAGGACTTTTAGGCTTAAATTTTGGCTCTGCCTCTTTCAAACTGTGGGATCTTTGGCAAGGCAAATAATCTTTCTGGTTCTCAGTTTCCTCATATGCAAAATGAGGGAGCTAGATTAGATAGGGAACTAGATTAGAGAAGAGAAGAGAGCAGAAGGAGAGAAGAGGAGAGGACAGGAAAAACAAGAGAGGGGAGGAGAGAAGAAGGGAAAGGAGAGGAGAAAAGAGTAGAAGACAAGAGAGGAGAGAAGAGGAAAGGAAGGGAGGGAAGGGGAGGATCATCAGGATACCTACAGGTGCATGTGGATTTAGAAAACCACATAAAAACAATCTCTATGTTTTATTGTATTTTTATTAATTTTGTTAAATATTTCCCAAGAACATTTTAATCTGATCCAGGATATACCAGCTAGTGTGGGGAGCTGCATGGGTGAGTGTTAGACATCTCAGATCCAATTGGTTTCTAAGTTCTCTACCAGCTTTAAGTCTATGATTCTAAGAATTCATGGTTTTTGAGGCTTGCCTGGGATACTTAAGAGGGTTAAGTGACTTTGCCATTGTCACATGCCCAGCCAATATGTGTTGAACCCAAGTCATCCTAACTCCTAGACAGGCTCTCATTATGTCACAGAGCAATAGAAAAATGGATCCAAACACAAATGACATTTCAGGGACATAAATCCTTATCTTTCCAATGGTAATAGAGAAAGAAGACTAGATATCTGATTTTCTTGGTATAAGGAACTCCAAAGTGATGAAAATTCCTCCACTGATGCTGGCAGCACCTCGACAGCTTCTTAGAAAGTTGCCTGAAGCCTTGAGAGATTACTTAGCTCAGTCACAGAGCCAGCATGTATTAGAGATGGGGCCTGAATCCAGGTCTTCCTGGCTCCAGAGCAAGCCTCTAACCCTTGAGCAATACTGCCTCTCTTTAATCTTTCTCCTTACCCCTTCCATGCCTTTCCTAGATGGAAGGTAATCAGAAGAGTACATGAACACACATAAGGAACTAATTCTAATTTTATTGAAATCTCTTTTCCCTGTCTCCTCGCAAGGATTCAGATTACATTCTACGAAAAGTTATGTTCTTGGACAATAAAAGACAGATGGAAATCTTCTCCTTTCCCGCCGTCCTCCACAGAAAGGAGAATCTGTTCAGGTATGTAGATGAGCCCTCCATGGCTCCAGAGGGGTATTATAATACCGAGAACAGCTCTTGATAGAGAAAAGCTCCCAAGGACTAACTCTAGATCAAGATGTGAGTAGGTTGACTCTGGTACCTCATGCCTCCGCATGCAGCCAGAAGGGGGCCCCTGCCACCCATGAAAAGAGCAACTGGGGAAACCTTCCTGAGTCTTTTCCTGAGGCTTTCTTGACAGAGTAGAAATAAAATTAAAAGCTAGTCTGACTACAGTAGCCATTAATTTGATTCACAGCAGAATGGATCTGCTAATTAACGTAATTGCCCTCTAAACACATATTCCCATATTGAACGTTTTGTTTGAAAAAAGAGGAGGTTGTTTTATTGACTCCAACACATCTTGAGATTGCTTTGAAATAGTGTTACCTGTGGGCCGTGGAGAAGCATCAATTATTTAGAGAGCCTTGCAAAACATTGCTATAGAGAGCCAGCCACCCTAGAAATAGAATAGGTATAGATTAGGCATTTCATTGGGATCAAGAATTCCAAAGAAAGTGGGCTTCCTGTATCCACACAAGGTGGAGACTTCTCTGCAACTTAAGGGAAAAGCTGCCTGAAGCACCAAAGGTTTACACAGCCAGGGAGCTTCAGAACAGCAGCTAAAACTCAGGTCTTCTGGACCTCAAGGTCAAATCTGCATCCCTTATATCATATTGCCACTCCTCAAGTCAAGATTGTCTTCATCCATATCACCAAATGTTTATTAAGTGTCTACTGAATGCACTAGAATAATGGATAGAGAACTTGCCTTGGGATCAGGAAGATGAGGTCAGGTCCTGTCTTTGTCATATTTTGACTGTGCTGCAGGGAAATTTTGATGAAGGGAATTTTCTAACTAGGGGTAAAATCCCAAGTCTGGTGAAAGAATTTGCATTGTCCTAGGATCTGGGAAAGATAAGATTACATAGGACACTAGTCCCTGTCTTCCTTAGAGATCACAGTTTGGTTTGGGAGACTGGCACACACACACACAAATAACTGCTTACAATATAATGCAGGGTAAGTATATAAGATAGGATGTGTCAAGTCCTGAGCCAGGCTCTGAGGATAAGAAGGAAAATATAATATGATGGTCCTTGCCTTCAAATAGGTTATGTCTTATTTCTACTTAATAATAATTTTTTAAAAATCTTTAAATGCAACAAACACCAAATAAAATGAGTATTTCCATATATATTGTAGAAGAGGAGGGACTCATATATGAAAATCTAAGTGTGTCTATGTAGAACTTGTTTTTCTTATTAAGTAGTAATAAATTCCACTTGGGACTTTCAAAGCTGTCTTGTTTTTCTGTGTTCCTTTCTAGCCTCTCTTTTCATTTTTTTCTTCCTTGCTTGGGAATCTAGTTCCTAGTTTCCCTCTTCTTTCCATACCTTTCATGTTCTATTTTCCTGATGAGAAAACTGAAATTCAGAGAGGTCAATCAGCCCAAGGCCACACAGGTTACTGCTTAAACTCTAGAAAAGCCAGGAGAAGGGAGCAGAGAGGACACTTAGAAGAAAGGAAAAGGGCAACATTATTGAAGAGTAATAGTACAAAAGTGGGGGTGTGTGGAAGAATTAGGTTCAGGGAGCCTAATTTAAATGTATGGAGGCAGAAAGCAGATTGCAAGGGTGATGAGGAAATAGAGACATTGGGTATAGACTAAATCTCTTCTGTTTATTTAAGGAGTTGGTGTTTTTAAAGTCATATAATAATAAAAATAATACATTATATACACACACACACACACACACACACACACACACACACATTCACACACAATGAGAATAACCAAATTATTCTTTTTGAAAGTTTGGCAGTGAAAGGGACTATTGCAGAAGGAATAAATTTTCCATTTAGTGTCACTATGGGGTTAGCATTAATATTGCTGTGGACCCATGTGAGTTCCCATTCTAGGCATAGGCAATAGGCAGAGAGTCAGAAGGTATGGGAATGGGAGATGGGAGTGTTGCATATGAGCCGTTAATGAATTTAATTTTTTTTTAAACCAAGCTGTTTATAATAGAGATTCATCATGTCATATACAACTATCTTTAAGGAAAGTTCATATTTGTTGATGTTTTTCAAGTTCATATAATAGCAAAACATACATTTTAAGTAAATAAGGTTGTGTGTGTACATATATATATAATGAGAATTCCCAATTTTTATGTTCTGGTAATACTTTTCTTTTTTTAACAACACAATAATATTTGGCTTTGTAGTAAAGAAAAACAGTGACACAAAGCCAAATAACATAGCAATTGCATCTGACTATATATAGAAGTGAGGACATAAGCATTTATTAAGCACCTATTCTGTGCCAGGCACTTAATAGATAACACGATACACCTGTGGTCCCCCAACTCTTTACCAAAAGGTAAATGAGCTTCCTCATAAGATCTACAAAATTGGTTACACTCTTTGACCCGTTGATCAGACTGCTACATACAGTAAGGATGTTACTGAAAGGATGAAAATCCCCCTTGGTATGAAAATATTCCTGGCATTGATATTCATTGCAATAGAAAAATGGAAGTTGACCATGTTTCCAATCATGGAGGCATAGCTAGATAAACCAAGTCACAAAAATGAGATATTACTATGCCATAAGAGATAATGGGATAGATAGAAATGGCCTTAAAATCATGAATACCTGGGTTCATATCTTACCTTCGGATAGAGAGAATGCGTGTCTGTGCCTATGCTTTTCAATGAAGATGCAAGGAAGCAATGTCTCATGTTATGGATGTACTCAACGTTTTATGACTGTTGGACTGAAGATTCATAAGGGGATTTCTAGTATCTCTGCCATAGTATGTAGAGGATATATGGTAGATGGATGTCATTGGGATGAAGGGATATCATACTCTTCTGTCTACCTGCTTCTGTTTCAGAGACTATATCTTTAGAAGCGTAGATACCTCTCAGGTTGTCTTCACCCATGCCCTTGGGCTGTTTCACATAGTTGTTCCAATCCGAGACAGAAAGGGCCTAGCACTGGGGGTGCTTGACTTCACCATTGCCCCGAAGAAAATGTTGTCGATTCAGGAGTACAAAGATCTCCAGAAAATGCTGAAGATAGTCCAAGAAGCCTGCAATGAAATACTAGGCGAATGCACGGGAGAAATCAAGAAAAAATATTTCCTAGGTATGTATGGCATTGGGAAGAGACATGCTAGGGTTCTAGATCAATGGGTTCTGCAGGAATCAGACAGGGAAGAATCCAAGATCCTAGCTCACCACTTGTTGACTGTGTTACCTTGGGCACATAATTTCCTCATGCAGGGTTTCCACTAGAGGACCTATAAGGTGTCTTCCAGATCTAAATGTATGAATTGGTTTTTTTCCTTGAAAGAGAAAATCCCAAGTGTAATATGCTTAGTGATGTAATATGATTTTGTGGTCCCCTGATGTTAGGGGGAGATTTCAATTCTAACAATAAGATCCTAAATCTTCTGGCTTTGGAGTCTGTCTCAGGGACTTCCCACACTCCCAGTCTAAGAACCACAATCTGATTCTGAATAGACCACTCCTGAATTCATTGCTGATTGATAATCTTGTCAGTGAGAACCAAGAAAAGTGGCTTGTGTCCCTGTGTGGCTGTGTGTCATGGAACACCAATGAGAGATGTCTTCTTATAATTGCAGAGTTGGAACACAAAGGAGAAGTACAAAGGGTAGGAATTCTCTTCTTCCGAATCATGCTGAAAGAGGTCCAAGGGAGGATCCGGGAGCTTGATCCTCAGGCCTTCAAAGACCTGAAGCTTTATAGTGATGAAGCTTTGTCTATGGCATCTGAGTCCCCAAGCACTGAAGAGGGTCATGAGGATCATCAGCAGGCTCCTACCTTGATCCATGAGGAGGATCATCAGCAAACTCCTACCTTGATCCATGAGGAGGATCATCAGCAGGCTCCTATCCATGAGGAGGATCATCAGCAGACTCCTACCTTGATCCATGAGGAGGATCATCAGCAGACTCCTACCTTGATCCATGAGGAGGATCATCAGCAGACTCCTACCTTGATCCATGAGGAGGATCATTACCAGGCTCCTACCTTGATCCGTGACATCATAAAAGCAATAGTGTTGATCATTGATGCGGAATGGGAGGATGAAGAGACCATTGAGGACTGGGATCTGTGTAAAGAGGTGAGCCCTAAAACCATGAACTTTTCTGTAGTGGACTGATAGTATGCCCTTTCCTCATCCTTTTGCTCTCTATTTGCAGCACATTACCAGTGAACTGATTGCAAAGCTTTGCAACTTTGATCCCACTGCCGATGATGTCAATGTTGATACAGAGCTCATTTCTAAATATATCAAAGGTAAAAAAATCTTCATTCTCTTTTTGAATCTTTAGTAGCAATAATACAACCCAATTGGATTGGAATTAGGCAAGAAGAGAAGGGCAGCTAGCTGATTCCCAGTGCATAGAGTGTTGAGTCTGGAGTCAGGAAAATGAGTCTTCCTTAGTTCAAATATGACCTCATGCACTTACTGGCTGAGTGGCCCTGGGCAAGTCACTTCACCCTATTTGCCTCAGTGTTCTCATCTCTAAATGAGTTTGAGAAGGAAATGGCAAACCATTCCTTGCCAAGGAATCTCCAATTAAATTGGTTCACAGTATATCAGACAGATGAGATTGAGAAGGGAAGGGTGGAGAATGATTGTTTCTATCAAATATACTGATAAAAGCTTGAGAGCCAAGCTATATAAGGACATTAACATAAATACATAAGACCAAGAGTCATTTCCTAATGGAAAGTGACCAAAGGAAATGAACAAAATCTCAAACGAAGTACAAACCATAAATAATCATACAAAAGAATGCTCCAGATTAGGAAAAATAGGAGAAATGTAAATTAAAGCACCCCTGGAAAATAGGCATAGTTGAGGAAAGATCAAGATAAGAATACGGCAATAGGGGCAGCTAGATGGCACAGTGGATAGAGCACCAGTCCTGAAGTCAGAAGTTCAAATCTGGTCTCAGACACTTCACACTTCCTAGCTGTGTGACCCAGATTTATACTGAATATTTATTTGCACCTTCAGCCTTTCCTACTTCCCCTTTCACTACTAACAACTTGTCTCTTGAGAATATCACCAATTTCTACATCTATATCTCATAGCTCCATATTTGTTTGCTCAGTGTATCCCCATTAGAATGGAAACTCCTTGAGGACAAAGGCTGTTTTTGCCTTTCTTTGTATCTGGAGCAGGGTACCTTGAATGTACATAGAAAACAATAAACACTTGTTGACTGACTGATTGATTCCCTCTAGTGCAGTGCTAAGTGCTGGATATACCAAAACAAACAAACAAAAAACCCAAAATAAATACATCCTGCTCACTGTGGAGCTTGCATTTTACTTAGGAAAAAGAAGTACACAGATAAGGAAATTCAAGTTATATGCAAAATAAATATTCAATAATTTTAGGTTTGAGGGAGGCTAAGTACCAATGACTCTGGAGATCAGGAAAGGCACTCTGGTAGGAAATGAGACAGTTGAGTTCTGAGGAGAGCTAGGAGTTTGGTGGGGCAGAGGGGAGAAGGAGGGTGACAGAATGTCATATACAGAACCAACCATGTGAAAGATTGCTTCTATCCTTGGTACTGCTTGAGTCTGCAGGAGCAAGTTTGTGTGGCTGGAAGGGAGAGGGGCTGAAGGGAGTCACACGTAATCATCCTAGAAAGAAGTCAAGCCCTATTGTGAAGGTGCTTGTATTCAGTTCTCTAAGAAATGGCAGTATTGGATTTGAAGCCAAAATCTGGTTTGGGTTCAGGGTCCAGGAACTACAGCGGAGAGACCAGTCCTTGGCCAAACCCACAGGTACTTAAGGTGACCCCCACCCCATCTTGCCTCAGTAACTCCTCGAAAATTTCCCAAGAAATTAGTTGGGAACGAAGAACCTGCCATTCTCCATAGTGTCCACTCCTTGAGAAGAGCATCTGCTGGAGGTGATTCAGCGTTAGCTTCATGTGCCCAGGGTGTGGTTGATGCTGCAAAGCCCACCAGGGCTCGAGAGCTGGAAGGACCTTAGACATCCATCTGCCATTCTAGCTTTCCCCTGTGTTCAAGACTAGCTTGTTGTATTACCTAACCTGGCTCTTCCCCTCCTGTTATCTGTTCTTTGAGGTAAGAGGAAATTGGTGAGGAAATTGAAACCTAAGGAACTGAAGGGACACATTCAAGGCCACGTAAGAGTAAAGGCAGAGCTGAGACCCCAGCCCTATTTTTGCTGGATCCTGGTGCTCTGAAAAAGTGTGTTATTGAGGCCATTCACAGAGTGAGCCTGCAAGCTCAGAGAGTCTTTGCGGGGGGGTGGCTGAGAGACCATCCAGTCCCACTTCCTCACTTTACTATTGGGGATACTAAGGCCGGAGGTGGGAAATGGCTCACCAAAGATATAGTATGAACTGAGACTAGAATTAGAGTGAATCCGGATGTCCTGCTTCTTGTTACCGGCCATCTTTTTGCTATTCCATACTTCCTCAAAGATTGCTCAAAAAGCAAGTACAGTCTGGGTTTAGAGGGAATTTTCTGATGGAAATATAACTATTAGCTTGCCCTCTATCTCTCTCTGTCTCTCTGTGTGTGTGTCTGCCTGTCTCTGAGTCTCCCTGTCTCACCTAGTCTGTAAGTATATCAGTCATTCACAGACTGGTCCCACTACTTACTACTTATGGCAGCTTTGACCAGCTCTTTTTCTGGTTTGGGATAGTTTAGCCCTCCTTAAGAAAAATGATAGCATCTTGTTTCTCAGAGCTCACCATCTTGGTGCTGGGATTAGTGTATAAACCTGATTACCTTGGCCCTTCTGCGGGTCAGAATCCCTGACTTCCAGCTACCCACCAGCTTCTCATCCTCTCCAGTAGCTGGAACTATTACCATGTGCTACAACTGGCATTCTTATTGGTGAATCTGGGACATCTACAATTCCAGCAGGAAGTTGAAGATGATTCATTTGTTCTCTGTCCTTCCCAGGGGAACGGGACAAGTCACTTTGTAGTAACTTTCCATTTAGATCCTATTAAAGACTAGAACACCAGGATTAGTTGTTTTACCCAACATCATTTTACCATCGAGGGCCAATCCAGACTTTGTGCCAGAAACTGTTAGGTCCAATGGATACAAAGACAAAAATGAAACTTAATGAGTTTACATTCTAAGTGAATGAAATGAATTGTGAAAGCTGTCTCACAAGATGGAGACAGTGTTGTAAAAATCAAGTGAAGGCCCTATGCCCCAGGGCCAGGTTTCTTTCTCCAGAGAGCCCTTGGTTTATAAGGAGTGGGACCTTTTCTTTGTGAGACTAAGTTGGGGCCACCTTGGCTTGAAACTCCCATATAAATTAATTTAGGAATCAGTTAAAAGTTTTTCCTCATTTAAGACTTAGAATATGAGGTCATTTGTACTGACTAATCAGAGCAAAGATCCAGCCTATAGTGAGTGTTAGCCCAGACACCTATATGATTCTGGTTTGTTAACTGGGCCTCCCCTTTCCTTGTCTGACTGCCTGTTGGGAGGGTGTGATGTTCTGTTTCTCTAAAATGTAATCATTCTCTTGGGGGCAGGTTTCTTGGGGAGCTTCTGGGAGTAGCCTTAGTTTCAGTTCAGTTCAATAATCCCAAAATGCAGCCAGGAGTTAAAGTCCAGATCCTTTATTGTATCCTTCAAAATCCTGAATCTTTTCCGGGATCCGATCAGCTGTCTTAGAGGCCTATCTCTCTCTTTGGTTCCCGAGGGCTCTTGTCCACATGTCTCTAGCCAGCAGAAAGATGGAAATTGGAATGAATCTTCACTCTGAATCTCCCGAGAAGTTTTCCCAAAGTGGTCCCTGGCCCTGAGAGTTTCTTGTTTATATGGTGCACACTGAGTGTACACCAATCATTATATCATGAGGAAACCATTATTTGTTGTAGGATTAAATCAATGCTAAATTATATTTAATCATCATCTCCTCAGTTCCACTCAGAACCTTATTTCAAGTTCAGGCCCATAACATCTCCTTATAGGGTCAGATCAATCATATTGAATTAGATAATTATATCCATTCCAGTGACTTAGCACCTTGTAAGAATCCTAACAGGAGGGAGACTCCCTTTTTCAAGAGATCATACTAAAATTCCTCTCTGCTTTTACCTTGAAAAATCTCCTTAATTTATTTGATTTATTTGAGCCCATGGTCTTTGTCCCACACATAATGGTATTAAAATTGTCTTAAGATTCATTGAGAGGTACTTCTCAAGGCACAGAGACATTTTAATAACTACTTTATCATATGCTTCCAGCATAGACTCTGGGCATAAGGAAACCAGTGGGCCATCAGCAACTGTTTCAGCAAATTTATGTAGGTTATTAGTTACATCAGGTTGTAGTTACATGAAATTTTACAGAAGGTGATGAGGTTTAGGTTTTGGAGTTCCTTTTCATAGGGAACCAATTGATAAGGTCTAGATTTAGGGAACCAAAATGAGATTAGGGTTTCTGGTGGTCAGGGAGTTAAATGATAAGGTCTAGTGGCAAGTTTGGGGTTCAGGGAACCAAATGGAGAGGTTTAGCTCCCCTACACTCCCTTGGGATTTGGTGCAAGGGTAGGGAGTTTTGGGGAACTCCCTTCTGGTGGTGCAGGGGTTCTCTGTAAAGGAATTTACAAACCCAAAAACCTAGATTAATAAAAGAAGTTTATTATAGGGATTGGGATGTAAGGTTAGAAATCCTGACAGAGAGGCAAAAAGTCTCATTAGGGAAATAGCTGAGGATAAAGAAAGGGTAGTACTGGAAGAGAATATTTATTCCATTGGGTGGCACAGAGTCCCCTATAAAGGAATTTACAGACCCAAAAACCTAGATTGATAAAAGAGGTTTATTATGGGATTTGGAAGTAAGGTTAAAGTCTAGTTAGTAAAAGTTGGGAGTAATCACCATCCATTATTGACCTTGAAATTAGTTCCTCAATTCATCGGGAGCTCACTCCCTAGCCCTGGGCCACCGAAAGCTAAATAAAATTGAACCCTGTCTCCCTACTTCAAATACTGTTAGGGTGTATCAGACCTCAACAAATATAGATATCTTTAGTTCAAATTAAGACTGAATTGAAATTCTTATCAAATAAACTACTAATCAAATAATTCCATGCAAAAACAATATTAGTGGTATAATGCTTAATAAAATATTTTCTTATTTTGACTGAACTGGAAAATGTGTGTGTGACCAGGTAGCCTCCTAATAAAGCTTAAAGGAAAGTAGAAAACTCTACCAACTCAATGGACTTTAAAATAGCCCAGACGAAGGTCTAAGAGAAGCAATGTTCTCTACACAAGAGAAACAGTATTTTTTAAAATTTAATAGTTTCCTGTCAATGAACTGCAGAAGTCAAAGTCAACATGAAGGATCCTTGTCTTTGTTGCAGGAAGCTTTCAGGAATACAAACAGTTGGGATTTCTAGTCACTAAAACTCTATCCTCAACAAAAGGGATGGCTGATTTGGATGACTGATTTAACACAACAGCGGCCGGTTATTAATGTATGAGACCAGGAGGCACTTGTATTTGTTTGGTATAAAATTTATGCACCAGGATACAAAAAGAAGAATAGATGACTGACTCTGAAGCCAAGAACATCTGACTCTAAGCCCTACTGATGAGATCTAGATATGGGGTAACTAAATGAAATTAGGGTTAATTGAGGTCTAGTGGCAGGTTCAGGGCACAGGGAGTTAAATGGAGCTCCCCTGCAATCCCTTTGGATTCAGCACAAGGATACGGAGTTAAATGATCCAGGACCATTTTATTTTAGAGGCTGACAAAATAAGTCAAAAGCTTTGGTTAACAGTTTTTCCTCTAAGAATAGTAAGTTCCTGTGGGAATGAATCTGATTCAAAATTTTAATGGAAGTAAAAGTCAGATTGAGCAATATGGTAAGGAAACAAAAACATTTTGTGCATTTAAAAGCGAGATCAGAGCCAACAAGTCACTAGAAGAAGATCCTTTCTTCTGTTCATTTACCCTGAGCCTGAAGCCATGTAGAAAACCGACCAAGCTCTTCTGTCACCTTTGAGGTGCTACTTGTGCCCTAAAGAGCTCTTAGGGGCAGAAAGGAAAGCTGTGGCTGCTTCTCCCCTTGGCCATTAATGGAGCTCATTGCTCACACATCCAGTGGGGCTTGGAAAGAGCCAGAGTATCTGTTCCCACTGACAATAGAACCGAAATAAGACTGGGCACCTTGGTGTGGGGGAGGGGAAACCTTGTTCACATCCTCAAGCTGAACTGCTAGGGAGATGGTCCAGAACCTTAATGAGGAAGGGGATGATCCCTTGGATGATCAGAGGAGGAGCCCTTCACTGTCCCTGCCTCAAAGGTTTCATTGGAGCACGGTGCTAAAAGAACCCAGAAGGAGCAAGGAAAAGGAATGGGCCCTAATGAGAAAGCTGGTACTGTTTTTTTTTGTTGTTGTTTTTTGTTTTTTGTTTGTTTGTTTGTTTTTTTTTTTAACAGCATAGAATAGATAGAGGAAATGATCGAGATTCACTGGCTACACTTTGTGGTGAATTTTTTTGGGGGGACCAACTTGTGATTTTACTGACATAGAGAACTCCTTCCAGTACAAATCTGAGTTGCCTAGGAGGCACTGGGAGGTTCCTTGTCTTAGCTAGGTATCATATACTGGGATGTGTCAGAGACAGCCTGGAACCTATTTTCCTAATTCTAAGACCAACTTTTTATCCCTTAAACCAAACTGCTGCTTATTGGGTAACTTGGTAAGATGGGATGGAGACAGCTTAGGAAAAACAAGCTAACCTATAGCATTAACTTTGTAAAAGGACAAAAGAAAGGTGTGGATTACATGACTATTCATTCTCAGATATTGAAGTGCAGGAGTAAAACCATCTGGCTAGAAGACTATAATGATGTGAGAAGATTCTAGATTTTAAATCTGAATAGGAGCTCATAGGATTGTAGCACCTATTTTTATTTTTGAGCCATTCCTTAAATGGTCATAGAAAGGTCATAGAAACATACTTTCATTCTCAAAGAATATCAAGGGGGAAAGAAAAATCCAAAAATCACTCAAAATCCTGGTTGAGAGTATATGGAAATAAAATATAAATCTGAAAAATCTGAAGTCATTCTGGGGAAATGAACACACTCAATGTATTCTGTCTCTAGCTGTCCTTTGATCATGAGAAAACCCAATTCAAAGAGAGAGAGAGAGAGAGAGAGAGAGAGAGAGAGAGAGAGAGAGAGAGAGAGAGAGAGAGAGAGAGAGAGAGAGTGTGCAGAGAGATTAAGAAGCTAAGAATAATTGAGGGATTTCTTTGTATGCTTTTTGTTACCTGTGCCTCTTTATTAGTGTAGGGATACTCTGTAGACTATCATTAAAGACTTAGCAAGGCCTTCCTTCCCTTCGTCAGAAGATAATGGATAACATTTTTTTGTGTGTGTATCTAGCAATCATTTTAGTGCATGTCCAGATCCAACCCTAATTGTCAGTTTTGCTGAGTTATAATCTGAAAATCTGATAGAATTTAAAAAAATATTTTTATGTTTTTTTAAATAGCATTCTCTGTGGCATGTTCACACATTTATCCTCCCCTTCCTCCTGAAACTCTCCCTTATAATAAAGAAGTATACTTGAGCAAAACAAACCGATCCATTGGCCTTCCTCACAAGGCATATCTTATTCTGCATTTATTGTCTCCCACCTCTCTACCATGAAGAGGAATTTGTGTTTCATTGTCAATCTTCTGAAATCAAGTTTGATGATGGAATTGAACAGAACTTTGAATTTCAAATACCTACTTCAGTGGTAACCATAACTTGATAACTTCTGTCTATTTCTCAGCTTTTTTCCTGACTAGCTGCATTGGAAAATAATTTTCAATCAATAAGCGTATATTAAAGTGATTATGAAATGTCAGGTCCTGTATTAGGAACATAAATAAGAAATGAAAAAATGGAGAGAGCTTATATTCTACTAGGAGAGCCCATATTTTATATATTTAGAAGAAAGGCAATTTCAGAGGCTTTCAGAGCACCATGCTGAAGGCAGGAGTAAGAAAGGGATGTTTAGGAAAGGCCTCCTGCAGAAGGTATCATTTTAACCGAGTCTGAAAGGGAGCCAGGAATTGTAAAAAGTGGAAATCCTAGTCTACTTGATCGACTTCCTAACCTCCTCATTTTCCACCTCTTTTTGCCTGAGAAATTTTTACAAGACCCCAATATGTAGGTATATAAATAAAACATTTACTTACAATAAAATATAATTTTATATCCTCTGTATTAATTGAGACCTAGTATGGGGTAAGGCTTTATAAATGATTGCTTTTAACCACCACAGCTGTGATAATCTGTGATCTCTCTACCCAGTTCACTTTAAGGGGGAAGGGAGAAACTAAGACAAAGGTTGGTCATCTCTGAACAGGCCTCCTGCTTTGTTTTTGTGCAGGACATCCCCGAAAAGCCATGCGGATGCAAGACTCTGTTGCCATTGAATACTTGTACCACTGGGCACTTACCTGTCTGTGTCTGATGGAGCTGAAACAGAAACTTGAAAACAAATATGCTCCTCCTCTGCCCTCAGGAGAGTTGTCCTACCACAGACTTCAGATCGATTTTTAAAAGACCATCCTTGATGAGGACAGTAGAGGGGTCTCCATTTCCTTGGTTAGTTATTAAGATATTTTTCTTTAGAAAGAAGTGCTTCCAGATAAATACCTTAAGCCACATCAGAAGTTATACAACCAGATGTCTCCGAAGCCTTTCCAACTCCCAGGAGCTATCAGCATTGATAGCTGGGTGGTGTTTATTTCATTTTTGTCATGGGAATGTAGGCTGAAAGGGAAACATAAGGCTGTGAAAAGTCTATGACTCTAAAACAGAATTCTATATTGTCTGTTAAAAGAACCAGAGTGGGGGTTACTTTTAATTTTGATCAACTTCCAGTTTTCTGACTCATGGCCCCTTCGCCATTGAAAAGTCATCTGAACCAGAAAGCCTTGTGGAAAGAGCATCTTCGTCTCTTACTCATGGGAAAAAGCCAACACCTTTGTTTGTGGAGGGCCCTGAAGCTCTAGCTCAAGCATGGCAGAAAGACTTTTACTTGTTCAGAGCTTGTGATTACCACAAACTTTACTGCTCGGTGGCGAGATTCCATCTTTGTAATAATGTATCTGATGGCAGAATCCATTTTTTAATAAAATTTTGGGAAATTAAAAGTTCTTTTTCTTTATTCAGTTGACAAAGTGTAATGTCTTCCAAATACTTTGTAATTTGAGATTGGAAGGTCCTTTTTAACCTTTTCTGATAAGATGCGAGTGTTATTAGCAGGCCCAATCTCGGGCTTTATCTGATGCCTGGCTTAACCCACAAGCCCGTTTCATATTTGGGAGAAAGCATCTGAGGTCATTCACAGCCACGTTTCTAGGAACAATGTTCTTAAAGATATTAAATTGATAGCCACAAGCCAGAACACTTTGGAACATGCTTATGAAGAGCACTTCAGGAATACAAATGACTTGTGCAGTCTGAAGGGGAAGAAGTAATGGAGGACTACATTTTGTTTTGGGGAACAGAGTGATTAGAGAGCAAGCTTCTCGGTCCCCTTCTAATATTTAATGTTTGCATGATCTGAGCAAGGCAGCTGGGGAGTCCTCCAGGCAGCTCTCAGACTGTTATGTTAAGTGGAAATGCCCTCATGTTATATTAGCATTTGGGGCTGCCATATCATATTGTTCTCTCTTATTGACTCTTTAATCCAATAAAACTCATGATTTTTTTCCCAAACAGGTATCTCCTTACATTTCTATTAACTTGTACATTCATTCCTATTAAATTTTACCTTCCTAGATTTGTTAACTCAATGTTCAAGACTTGTTGAGATCTTTTTTTTTTAAATTCTGTCATCCAATGTGTTAATTCCCTTCCAACTTTGAGTTAACTATAAAATTAATCAGCATGTCAACTATACCTTTATTGAAGTCACTGTTTTAAAAAATTAGTAATTACAAATTTATATATAAATATGAATTTGTATAAAATATAAATTTATAAAATTATTACAACTTATTATATATAATAACAAATAAATATAAATTAATTAAAAATAAAGGAAAAAATAGGAATTCAGGGCAAAGACAAATAATTTTAAGATGGGGAATTAGAGGAGGTTTTATGGAAGAGCTAGCAGATACAACATAAGGTAGTAGATAGAGAGTTTGCCTTTAAACCAGGTTTCAAAGCTCTAGACAACTGTCCAAGAGAAGATGGTAACACCTATTGATAGAGGAAGTTTCCTATACCAATAAAATCACAAGTCCAACCCTTATTTGTTGGAAGATAGGATTTCAGTAGGTAGGACTGGCTGGGGTAGAGAGAGACCATTCCTCTTGTTTATCAGCTTCCTCAGTTCCCATGATTTCCATCTCTATTCTACTTTAGTTACTGATAGGGGTGGTCAAATCTCTTTACTACCTAAAATATCTCTACTTCCAAGACCTGAGTGCTAAAATCCTTTGTTGTGGTCCATTTATTAAGCACCTAATTACTGTGTATAATCTAGTACAGGCAGGAAATTTGAGAATACGATTGAGAATACAAAATTGAGAATACAAATTGAGAATACAAAATAAGAAACAGTTCTTTCCCTCATAGATCTTATGTTCTGGTGGAGAATAAGACATTAATGCAGAAAGCTATAGTACCCAATATTAAATAGTAAGTGCATTAGAAAAGTGAACAAAAGTTGTATGAGATGTATGGGAGGAAAGGTCTTTATCAAAAATTAACATCTGAGTTAGACTTTAAAAGATGGCTAGGAATCCTAGAGTTAAAGAAGGAAGAAGTAGGATATTTTAGGCACAAGAAGGATCATGAGTATATTGAGTAATGTTCAAGAATAGAAGTGGATAGGGGAAAAGATTAGTACAATATAATAATTAGTACAATTTAATAATAATAATAGAAGGGAGTAATATGAACTAAGAATGGAAAGGTGGGCCCTTGAATATCGGGCAAAAAAGGGGGTTTGAACAATTCTCAGTTAAAGAAAAAAGTCATTGAAGATTTGTTAGCAGAGAAATAGCATGCATGGATCTAAGAAGAAAGATCATTCTGGTCATCATTTGAAAGATGGATTATTGAGGATGAAGTGCATTAAAGGTAGGGCAGAAAAGTAAGAATAAAGACTTGAAGATCTATCAGGAGACTATTACAGTTGCAATGGGTGATGATGAAATCCAGTATGGGATAGTGGTCATGAGATTAGTAACCGATTAGATCATAGGATAATGGGACTATAGATTTAGAGTAAGGGATCATGTAGGTGGTCTTGTGCAATAACCTTATTTTGCGGATAAGGAAACTGAGTCACAGAAAAGTTAAAGTGACTTGACAAAGGTAGTATCTAAAGCTAGGATCCCACTACAAATGTTCTGACTAAAAATGTCATGCTCTTTCCACTGCTATGAAAAAGGTGAAAAGTCCAAGATAATGCTCATGTTAAAAACATAGGAGACTAGGTGAATAGTGATGTCATATAAATAGTGAAGTCCAAAGAAGTAGTGGATCACAGGATCATCTATCCAACTGGGGTAGATCTTTTAGATTGGCCCCTTTATTTAACCAGTGAGAGGAAAAATCTTAAGATTGACTTTATACAAGTAGAGATGTAGTTGGAGATTTCTTCAAGCAGTTGGAAATGTGGATTGGTAGCTCAAAGGAGAGTACAGACTAAAACATGGTACTTTGGAAATTAAGCAGTTTGGGAGGGAGGTAGTTTACAAAGGGTGAGAGCAGAGAGAAGAAATCCAAAGATAGATCCTTGAGGAGCACCCAGATTGAGGGGGGTAGAAAAAGGAAAATGAATCAACAAAGGAGATAGATAAATAGAAGTTAAATAGATAAAAGATAAATAATAGATGAAAGATTGAAAGATAGAGAATAGACAGATAGAGATGTCTCAGAGAACTCTTTTTTTAGAATTTTAAAGAAATTATTGATGGTCTTGAGTAAATATCAATGTCATTTCCCCAACAGCAAGCACTCATGTTGCGTGTCTGTTACGTTTTGGCAATTCTCACAATATTTCAAACCCTTCATTATTATATCTGTTATGGCGATCTGTGATCAGTGGTCTTATTATTGTGATTTTGAGACATCACAAACCATGCCTTTATGAAATAGTGAATTTAATAAATGTGTGTGTTCGGTCAGCTCCATTTATCAGCCATTCCTGTTTCTCTCCCTCTTCTCCAGTCTCCCTATTTCTTCAAATACAACAATATTAAAATTAGGTCAATTAACAACTCTACAATGGCCTAGAAGTGTTCAGGGAAAAGGCAGAGTCACAAGTCTTGTTTTAAATCAAAAGCTAGAAATGATTCAGCTTAGTGAGGAAGACATGTCCAAAGCCATGATATGCCAAGTTGTGAATGCAAAGAAAAGTTTTTGAAAGAATTAAAACATGATTTTTTTTTTAAGATAGTGCTTGGTATATTTTGACAAATCTGCTTACTCTCTGGCTCTACCAATCAATTCTGCAACACCAATATTCTTTCAGTGAGGTTATATAACTGTAAATCATGGACTAGAACAAAGTAAACAAAACTGAAATTACATGTAATTCAAAGGGAAATAGAGAAATACAAAGCAGATACATAAAGTCAAAGCATATCACAATGATTTGTGCAAAAGATGTAGCTTAAAGATATAAGTTGGGGAATACCTAATTGGAAAAAAAAAATGAAGCATTATTTAGAGCAAGAGAAGTCCAGAAGACTAGTGAGAAAAATTTAAAAATTAAGGATATATTCAATTTTTTAGAGAAAGACGCTAGAATCTAAAGAGGGCGTATTTTCCCAGTCAGATTTATGGTAATGAATGGTAATAATAATGAAAATGAAAAGGCATGTGATATAAAAATGGATTAATGTATTGTGATCTCCATCACTAGAGACATTATCCACATTGATGCTGAACCATTATGGTATAGTAAATGGAAAACTGATATTGCATTTGGGAGACCTAAATTCTATTCCTTCCTCTGCCAACTATTAACTGGGTAATCCTGGGTAAATCAATACTCCAGGTCACTCTCTGAGGCTATAATTTAGAGAATAAATGCTCACCTATATCTGAGAGGTGTAAAACATGATTTTTAAAGCAATAAAGAATTTTTAAATTAAGGTAAGGACATTGTATATTTTTTTAGACACAATACTGATGATATGAGTTTGTGGACCCTTGATTTTAGGGGGGGAGGTCTTCTGTTCCAGCAATGAGTGATTCTAGATTTTCTGCCTCAGGAAACTCAATCTGTCTGATTTTGATCCCTCCTTAATCAGATAACTTCTGGCCTCAGGAAACTCCCACAGATAAACTCCTGAAACACAGTCTGATTGATAATCTAGGCAATGAGAATCAAATTCCTTCCTACCAATGAGCCATAAAATTAGCATATCAATGCTAGAAAACAGAATAAACATGTCTCCTTGTTTGTTCTTTGCTGAATTCCCTTACAATTCATTATGTTTGTATTCCCATTATAATTGCAATAATAAATAAATTAAATTTTAACAAAAATAAAACTTGCCCCCTGACTAGAAGATGGGTTCAAGCCTGAAAATTCTTTTGAGACAATCCACCACACCAGTCTGGAACTCCAAACTTTTGGGGTCTCCCTTCCCAACCTCAACATTTGGTGGACCAGAACAATCTCTCATCCCCTGGCTTGATTCCCCCCTTGCCAAGGTAAGCCTCCCATTTTTTTCTCCCACAGTCCTATAGCGGGACACTCCAAGTCACTGGGAGAAGGCTTGTCTGGGTTGTGTGGAAAGGTGAAGAACTTACAGATTAAGCACATATTGATCAGATACTGTTAGCTAAAGTAGATAAAGCCTATAGGCCTCAGTTTCGGCTTCTCTGGAGTCTCGGGATTTTACATAAGGCCTGGACTACATTCCACTGTCCAAGAAGGGATTAAAAAATACATGGCCCAAGAAGCTGTATATCACCTTGTCTACTGCATTCCACTGACCAACTAGGGGAATAAAGTTCCTTGACTGGGAACAGCCAGACTGGGAAATTCTTGCAATTTTCAGCAAAGTTCCTATGTGCCTTCTCTGGGATGCTAGAGAAGACAAAAGTGCTATAGGATAGCTTTTGGCAAAATTTTATGGTTTTTGGCAAAGATGGGACAATCCTTTTTCATGTCATTTTGTCTCTGTCTGCATCTGTGCAGAATGTCTGTGTTGTATTTGTTCTATAAGCTAGACTTTGTTACCTGGAAAGATTTAAAATGCAACCAGCAAGAAAAAAACCTCTATGCTGAAGTTAGAATGCTGGGAAATTTTAAAAGCCTAACTTTTTTTTTTTTCCCTGAGGCTGGAGTTAAGTGACTTGCCCAGGGTCACACAGATAGGAAGTGTTAAGTGTCTGAGACCAGATTTGAACTCAGTTCCTCTTGAACTCAAGGCTGGTGCTCTATCCACTGCGCCCCCTAGCTGCCCCCCCCCCTTTTTTTCGGCTCTGGCCAAACTTGGGTCTACACAAAAAAGTTAGCTAATTAAAATTAAAATAACAACTTTACAGATTCTCAAAAGTTTTGAGAGCAAAACATCTTAGCAAATCCTCAAAATTTTGAAAGCAATGATTAAGAAGTGTGGCAATTAGTCGTTTTAAAATTGTAAGAAAAATTTCTGAAACATTTCAGTTGTGGGGATTGTTGGCAAGATCTGTTTGCTAACTTTTCTCATCTCAGAATTGTAGGGAAATTCAAATTCTGCCTAACCTGCAGAAATAAGGGAAACAAAACAGTGGGACCCCACACAATCTTGCCCAAATACCCCTCAAGCCAGCTTGAGGGAATGGGGCTGGAGTGATGGTCAGGCTCCATGATCAGCATTCCCTGAGCCCTGGCACTTGAAACTACCATCAAAAGGATATCCAGCAACTTAGTAAACTCAATCCCTCCCATGGGGTCTCTGTCAACTCCCCTTAATTTGTAAGGTTGCCAGTTTTCTTGAAATCATCAGGGTAAGTAAAGTCATCAGCCCTGAGAAATGAGCCTATATAGGAATGGATTCACTAAGAATCTATAAGCCTGAATAATGATTGATCTTTTGCACCAGGATAAGTTTAAACATATAAAACAAGACAAACAAATCTCTTATGGATTTAAATCCTGTTAAGCTTTTTTAAAAATTAATTTTATAATTATACATTTTTTTGACAGTACATATGCATGAGTAATTTTTTTTATAACATTATCCCTTGTATTCATTTTTCTAGATTATCCCCCCCCCCTCTCTCCACACCCTCCCCCTGATGACAGGCAATCCCATACATTTTACATGTGTTACAATATAACCTAGATACAATATATGTGTGTAAATCCAATTTTCTTGTTGCACATTAATTATTAGCTTCCGAAGGTATAAGTAACCTGGGCAGACAGATATTAGTGCTAACAATTTACATTCATTTCCCAGTGTTCCTTCTCTGGGTGTAGCTACCTCTGTCCATCATTGATCAACTGGAAGTGAGTTGGATCTTCTTTATGTTGAAGATTTCCACTTCCATCAGAATACATCCTCATACAGTATTGTTGTTGAAGTGTACAGTGATCTTCTGGTTCTGCTCATTTCACTCAGCATCAGTTGATGTAAGTCTCTCCAAGCCTCTCTGTATTCCTCCTGCTGGTCATTTCTTACAGAGCAATAATATTCCATAACCTTCATATACCATAATTTACCCAACCATTCTCCAATTGATGGGCATCCATTCATCTTCCAGCTTCTAGCTACAACAAAAAGAGCTGCCACAAACATTTTGGCACATATATGTCTCTTTCCGCTCTTTAGTATTTCTTTGGGATATAATCCCAGTAGTAGCGCTGCTGGATCAAAGGGTATGCACAGTTTGATAACTTTTTGGGCATTATTCCAGATTGCTCTCCAGAATGGCCGGATTCTTTCACAACTCCACCAACAATGTATCAGTGTCCCAGTTTTCCCACATCCCCTCCAACATTCATCGTTATTTGTTCCTTTAATCTTAGCCAATCTGACAGGTGTGTAGTGGTATCTCAGAGTTGTCTTAATTTGCATTTCTCTGATCAATAGTGTAAATCCTGTTAAACTTTTAAAATGGTGTATCTAGCCCTAAGCTGCAGTTGGTAGAATTTGCCATTAGAGAAAAGTCTCTTGGGACTGTAACTGACGTTCTTTTGAGTCCTGAATTTGATTGCCTGATCATTAAGTCAGCAGCCCACCCTTTGAGGGAAAAGGCGTCACCTTTTTACATGCCCTAATTATGAGTTTACTAAGTTGCCCACCCCAACTACTCTTAGTGCTTTTGTGGGCTGTGCTGTTTGATGTCTCCCCCCCTCGGAAGGGGGAAGGGAGTTCGCTCCTCATACTTGGAGGTACGCTGACGAGGCTTAACGTGACGGAGTAACTCCAAGTCACTTGGGGAAGTTGCCCAAGGAGCTGAGGAGAATTTCGCCCTCTTTCAGGGGCACCTTGTAGAGGCTCTAAAAACTCCCCCCACTTCTCCAGAGGGGCGCATGTCCTCAGCATGCCTTTTGTTAAGCAGTCTGCCCCAGAGCTTCGGAGGAAGCTGCAGAAGTTAGCCTTGGGACCTCAGCCTTCCCAAACTCAGAAGGAAGGGCCAGAGCAGGAGCCAGGAAAGGCTCACTTTTTAGCGGCTGCCGTATTTGGGAGCCATGGGGATTCGTGCTTCCGAAGTCATGGCCGAGGCCACTGGGCTTGAAACTGTCCTCGGAGGAAGCTCCCAGGCCCTTGCCCCAGTGCATTCAGGAGGGGCCGGGAAGGGGACTGCCCAGAGAAGGGAGGAGCCCCCGCCCCCGCCCTGGCCTCCTCAGCACCAGGAGTGACGGGCTTGACCAGCTCCCCCTTACTCCATAGGATGCCCAACCCGGGGTCACTTGGGCTGTGGCAGGTTTTCGGCCCCGTTTTCCGCCTTGCTCCCCACTCTGGTCTCACCCGCTCCCTGCCCCCACAGTGATGGGCATTCTTGTTTTGAGGCCTCCCCTCCGCCTGTTTTTGAAACCCTCCTTCCTATCATCTCCCCCCCCCCCCCCCCCCCCCCCGTCCTGCTCCCTTGTCCGTGGGGTGGAGGACCCGTTTTCTCTCTCAGACCTGCACGAGGCGTTCCTCTCAAAGCCCTCGCAGACCCCCTCTGAAATCCGGAGGAAACAGGTCCCCCGTCTGGGGCCAAGGACTCCTTGGGCGGGGGTCCCAGCTTGGGCGGGCCGTCGGCTCCCAGGGGACACGGCTCAAAGAGGCTTTCCTTTCTAACCACTGCACAGACTCCCAATTTCTTATTGCGCTTGAAGGGGCAAATGCAGGGGAGCTCCCCCCCCACCGGTGCCGGCATGGGTTAGACGCTGCCCCCAGCCCTTCGAGGGGACAACGGGAACGTTCCTTGGCACTCATCCAGGAAAAGCTGCCGGATGAGAGGCCTTCGTGGTGGCCTCATCCCCCCAGCCTTCCTCGGGGTGGGGACCCCGCCAGGCAGGGACAGCTCTGCGGCCCTTGTCAGCATGGAGCGGCTCGGGAAGATGAGACCTCCTTCCCACAGGGAAGTGAACCTGGGGTCCAAACTGGGAGGGAACAATGACGTAACATGGTTTTATGGTCCCGATTTATGGGGGCTTCCGTCCTGGCAGTGAGTCAGTGATTCTAGATTTTCTGCCTCGGGAAACTCCCTGGCCCAAATGCCTGACTCGGAGCGCTCCGGTCACACAGCTTCCGGCCTCGGGACACCCCCCAGATCAAACTCGGGAGACAAGTAGTCTGACTCCTTCCGGCCGCCGGCCGCCAAGTGAGCGCTCTGCACACAAGCTGGGTAACCGGGTCGCCGGCTTCTCCCCTGTGGAAGGCCCCGCTCACCACAAGCCCGCCTCGCCGTTCGGTCTGGGCCCTCAGGCTTTGCGGTTCTCCCCCCTCCCCAACACAGAGACGGTGGGACCGGCTTTATTGGAATCCGTGCAAAACGTGAGAATATTTTAATGTAGAACAGCCCAGATCTGTTTTAACGCGCGTGTTTAGTTCCGTTCTGCATTTCTGTATTACACAGCGCACGTTTCCGCGCTACAGCACGCAGAAACACGAAGTTAGCCACGGCACCCAGGCATCCCCAGAGATACTGAGGCCCGGAGCAGTCCCCTGGGAATCAGCAGCGCCCCCTGTCGGGGAATTGCCAGGAGGCCATTCTCAAGCGGTCCGGAGCCTCTGCGCTCCTGAAAAAACAGCGCCCAGCCCTGCTGTCGGAGGTTCGAATCCCGTCTCGGACTCCGAGCTGCTGTTAGATAAGTGGCTGGGACGCCGCCTTGGGCCCCGGTTTGTTCATCGGTTAAAAAGACGTGATTGTGTTGTGAGATCCTTTCAAGGTCTAGATCAGGGCCGGGGTCTCCCCTCACTGAGCTTCCTTTGCGCATGCGTCTTCCGCCTTCTAAAGGCTCTTCACTCGGCGACCCAACCCCAGCTCAGCATCCACATTTTCGACAGACATTTTGTGACCTTAAAAAATGCCTCCAAACAATAGTTGTATTTATTAAAAAAAAAAAAAAAACCGCCTCGGAGCTACGGAATCCGGCCTCCCTCGCCGCAGCAAGCGGGAAGATAGACGCAGCCGGCGGGGGCGAACGCGGTGCGGAATCTGCCGATATCCTGTGACGCGACGTCAGCGTTAGCTTTACTCTACTGGGCCGGCGTCGAGCGTAGGTCGGAGCAAGATGGCGGCCCCGCGCAGGCAGTGAGTACGGAGCGAGCTGGGGCTGGGGTCCAGCGTGTGGGGGCGGGAGGAGAGAGTAGCGGCCCGAGGAAGGAGCTTTGAGCACAGTGTGTGTGTTTGGGGGGTCTTAGGAGCAGCTCCGGGGCCGGGCAGGGAGGAGAGGAGATTCCCCTCCCCCATCAGTGAGATTGCCGCTCCGCTGGGGACCCCGGGGTTGGGGGAAGCGTGAACTTAAATGGGAATATGCCTTCCGGTCGTTTTCTCTGCCCTCGTTTTGACGTGGGTGGCTCTGCGGGGAGGGCCGGCCCCTGGCTAGAGGACGCCTCCCGCCCTGTTAGATTGTAAGCTCCTGGAGGCCAGGGCCCTTTCACCTTCCTCTGCATCCCCCGCAGGTGGTAGTTACTTCCTGCAGGCTTTTTACCGCCCTGGCCGAGTCACTCAGCCTCCGCTTCCTCTGTGGTAAGGAGGGGACTATGACAGAACTTCCCTCCGGGGCTGATATGAGAATCAGATGGAATAAAAGGTAAATTGAACATCATGAGTTAAAATATAATGAAAAACCCAAAAGAAGCGGAGAGGAAGCCCCGCAGAGTCCTGCTGTCATCACCATCGCATGACGTAGTGGAAAAGCACTTTTCCACAGATGAACTTCCCTTTCTACTGAAGTAGAACCTATTTTTAAAAATTCGGCAGCTCCTATTTTCCCGGCACGGGGGGAGACATTGGAGAATATACATTCAGCCAAAGAAACTGCCTTCTACTAAGAGACGACAGCTTGTTTTCTGTTTAATCTTAACGTATTCCAGAAACATTCTGTTTAATTTAACATGTATTCGTGTGATAAAGTCTAGTCCAAGAGTATGGGGGTAGTTCTTTAGGTTTTCTTCTGAGGTGACGACTGCATTTAAAAATACGTAATAAGCTGTGCGTTGATGTGGTTTCCATTCTCTCTGCAGATATGGGCTCATTTTTCCTAAGAAAGCGCAGCAGTTGCAGAAGCCCATTTTGCAGAAGCCATCGGTGTTCGACAATGACTCTGACGAGGAGGTAGGGATATTTTCCTATTTTATTGACTGAGTGGACAGCAGAAGTTTGTTTCTTTGGAGTTGATCGACTGTGTTAGTGATGGCGATGCAAAATGAAATTGAGCTAAGTTGAATTATAATTTATATTTATATTTTGAGGCGGCACAGCACAATGGCTAGAAGGCTAGTTCCAAACTAGAAAGATCTGGGTTTAAGGCCTGCCTCTAAGTGATATAAATTTTGAGAGACAAAGTTCCAGACCCAATCAACTTATTAGTTAGAATAGCAGTAACCAATAAATAAAGCGCCCTTTCTTGCTGACCAAAGACCTGGAGAGAGGGCTGACAGGGTCTTTTATAGCTAGATGACAGAGCAAAATCTGGACTTGGATGGTCTTCTGATTGGCTACCAACGACATAGAATTAAAGTTACATGATTAGGGCTGTCCCTCTTCAAAACCCCTTAACCACAAGGAGTCCCAAAACAAAAGGTTCTCAGGTGCTGGGAGATGCTGCTATGATTTCAACTGATGACATTTGATCTTTTAGATTAATAAAGTTTTTCTGAAAAGTGGGGGCTGATGGGTGGGATTACTAAAGGGGAGGTAGGCAAGTACCCTTTAGATAAGTATCTGGTGGATCAACCTCAAAGGGAATATTAAATCTAGTTTGATTTAAATCTTAGTAAAATGGAATTAAAAATCAGTTTTGCACAATGGCCCAGATTGATGTGGAGGAGTCACTGCTACTTCAGTGCTTGAGTGACTGACTCTAAGACTAGAAAGTTCAGAGAAGGTGCTGATCTGCATTGGTGGAAGGACTTTCCTTACCCAGAGTTCCTTGGACCAACGAAGCCACAGGTCAAGTTCTTGTCCGTATTTATGGTCTATAATTATAATTATTATAATGTATAGGTCCAAATTTAAGGAGAGAAGCTTCCGATTGTATTCTTTCTGTTACATTCTATTCTAATTGTGACTTAATATTTTTTCCTAAATGAAGCAGGTGTTATCTACATGATTTATTTTAAAACTAGAAAATTTAATTTTTAAATAAAAATAAATTTGATAAAGTACAAGCTTTCTTTAGACTTACGTGAAAATCTTATAGAGACCAGATGACTGATTAGAATGTTTTCCCCTCATAAGACATCTTAAATAGCAAAGGAGTTCATAAATCCTTGATTAGATCTGGCAGATTGTCATTTAGAAATTGTTTTTCAGGAAAATAAATTTAATAATAAATGATGATGGTTGGCATTTTTATAGTGTTTTCAGTAAGGTTTTCAGTACGCTTGACAAAGCTTAGTTGATGCTCATTTTTTTCCTTTGGGTATTTGAGCGTTCACTGAATTTAATTGCACACGTAGCATGATGATAGAGAAACATGTCTCCATTTGGTGAGCAGATAAGCCCATTAGCAGCCACTTCCTTTTCAGTGACCAAAACTATATGTGTTTTCTGAAGCCTCCATTCACAGTAGGAACAGAACTTATACTAATGCACAGCCCTTGACTGTTTCATTCTTTTTGCCTGTTTCTGAAATTGCTGTAGACTCCTTTATAATCATCAGTCTGACAGGTTCTGGCACAGTAAGTGAATAACATCTCTCCATTTTGGTCATTCTCATCATGGATAATTACTACTTCATAGCCTTTAGTTCCTAATAAGGTGATTCAGGGCAGATAGCTAGGAGCCATGGGACCTGGACTCAGGAAGACCTGAGTTCAAATTCTGCCTCAGACACTTCCAAGCTGTGTGACTCTGGACAAGTCACTTCACCCTGTTTGCCTCAGTTTCTTCATCTGTAAAATGAACTGAAGAAGGAAATTGCAAACTACTTAAGTATCTCTTCCAGGAAACAATCCAAATGGGATTGTGAAAAGTGGTGTCATGACTGAATGACTGAGCAACAATAAACTGAAGCATTTTCAGGAACTTCTCCTCTTTCATTCTCTGGACCTTACTCATTGGGATATGGATTTCATCGGATAATCCCTCTCAGTATTCCAGGGCTTTGTGCTATCCCAGAGAGGTTTTATGGAAACACGATCACTTCCCATCCCCAGGGAATATTCCTCTTGCATTTGTGGTCTGAGCAGGACCTTCTTCACGGCAGAGACCAGCACATGCCATCACTGGTTGACGCCTTGCTGGACTTATGAAGTCAGAGTTCCAGGAACACAGGTTACTGTGCTGGCATCCTTCAGGGAATCTCATGGTGGTAACGTGCCAGGAAGATTTAGGGGCTCTTTGTGCTACTGACAGATGCTGTTTAATAATCAGCAAACATACACAGTGGTATTCTTAGCACCTTTCAGTCACTTTTGAAATTATAGAGTTGTATTAATTTGAAGAGACAGCTGTTTTCACTTCTGCTTATTTGTTTCTTTCTCCTTTTCACTAAAAATGTCCCTAATATATAATGACAAGATAAGGATGTGTTGGTGGTTCCTACTGCCCTCCCTGTATTTTGGGATATAATCCATTGTTTTTGAAACATTTAACATGTTCTTTTCTTTTAGGCATACTAAAATAATTTTCTCTCAATGCTTCAGAATTGACCATGTACTTCTTGAGTCTTTGGCTTAGGCTCAGTGCTTTGTATCTTGCAACCCAGGGGCCTGATACTAATGATCTGAGAGTTAAAAAAATGATTTGTCTTTCAAGAAATCTTGTATATAAGAGACATCTTATTAAAGAGGAGAGAGCCTTAATGCTTTTTATAGTCAAGAAAACAATACGCACATAGAATCTTATATCTTTTGAATTTGTCAATTGTCTTGATAAAAATATTTACTGTTGCATATTGCTTGCTAAAACCAACCATTTCCTATTAACACCTTCATTCAAGCTACCCTTAATGTATGTACACACTATTTTCATAAAAGTTTTATATTGATAATTCTCTAGATCTCTTAGTGCAGAGTTGTTGATGGTCTCTCAGTGCTTTGGGGGAGGGAGGGACATTATCAGTAAAGTACAAGATTTTCTTTTTTCTTTATTCTCACACATTTGGTTTCTCTCTTTCCTTAAGATATCTCAAGAACTGCTCCTGTGATTCCCTTGATAATTCTACTTTCAGGTTTCTTCTCTGAATATTCTTGTCTAATTAGCTGCCTTTTCTATCACCAAGGCACACTTAGGACTGTGATATTGAGGTCAAATGTAGTTTTATTTCCACTGTCTTGTCTATCTTTCATTCATTTAATGCTTTTCTTTCAGTCTCATCCTTAAATGATTGAGACAATTTTGCTTAATTAGGAATTTTGTCAGTTTTTAAACTAAATTTTAAACTTTAAATTGACCTTACTGTCCCAGTGCTACTCTCTGTCTTATGAGGCAACAGTGACTCATGAACTTCCACCATCCTTTTCTATAAAATTCAGCGGACAAGTTTCTATTCAAGACTTTGTTGGGGCAACCAGGTGGCGCAGTGGATAGAGCACCAGCCTTGAAGTCTGGAGGACTTGAGTTTAAATCTGTTCTCAGACACTTGACATTTCCTAGCTGTGTGACCCTGGGCAAGTCTAATCCTAATTGCCTTAGCCAAAAAAAAAAAAAAAAGACTTTGTTGTTCCTAAGGGAGATGTTGAGGTCTTCCACATTCTTCTGTTTGTGGGTGGCCTTGTGCTTTTGTCACATTAAGCCTCAAAGCACTGCAGAATCTACTGGAGGAGATGTCATAATTTCTCAAAACATTTTAGCTAGGGCTAAAGTCTAGCCCATCCACAAAGGAAAAATTAAATGGATGAAGAATGCCTTTTGTTCTGACTGTCATGCACTTAGATGGAGAACCTATAGGACTTGTCTATCATTTGATCAGAACTTTTCAAGTGCTGCTGACAAGCAGTGAATTCAGTTCAGAATTGAACAGTAGACTGAATTGGGCTGGATTGCCTTTGGAGCATTGCAGAGTTCTTTTAATGACCCTAAATTTCTCTCAGAAACAAAGGCTTCTCTTGTTAAGGTTGGCTTTCTTGCCTTGTGGCTACATGGCTGTGAGTCTACAGCTTGCATCACATAGAGGTCCATGGTGAGTGTGAGCAGGTGGCAATGCCTTCTAAAGAACTGTAGACCTGGAGGATGCGACCAGAGATGTTCATGATCAGGAGAGGCCGGTCTCAGCCTGAGAAAAGCTGCCCGAGGGTCAGCCACGGCCTCGGGACCTCCTATGGTGAGAAGGGACACAGCTTACAGGTCCATCTGAAGGGTTGATATTCGACCTCATTTTAAGTGTAATTTCTGCTTCCTCACATATTTCATTAGGAGTATAGTTAGTCCTGAGATGTTGATACCGTGGGCAGGGCACTGGGCCTGGAGCCAAGAAAACTTGAGTTCAGATCTTTCCTCAGATACTTTCTAGGATGTTACCCTGGACAGGTCACTCATTCCCTTAGCGGCTTAGTTTCTCCAGCTATAAAATGAGGACATATCACAAATTACCTTAAGATGCGTTCTTAGTTCTAAATTTCTCTCATTGCTGATTAAGATTATTGACTATTATAGAATTTGAGGAGATTGCTTCAGTTTTTCACCTACTTTTCTTTTGAGCATCATCAATTAATTCATTGAGACAATCTGGCTTAGTTGGGTCTTATGACCAGCTTTTCTGCAATTCATTTTTTCCTTGTGATTTTAGGCAAGGCAATTAACTTCCTCAGTTTCTTCATCTATTAGGAATTAGGCTAGTAAACCTCCAAGTTCCTTCTTTTCTTTTCTTTCTCTGATCATCTTATTTTCCCATTTTGATGAATTATCACTGCTCATAATCTTACAACTTCCTCCTCTATAATTTATTCATCTTCTGTTTTGAAATAGCTTTACATTCTGAATTTTTGTTACTCTTGATTTGCCCTGTCCATTAGCTTTGCAAGTTTTTAGTGCTAAGGCCATTTCTGGACTTTTTAAGTTCCTCACTACAGTGATTGCTATGCATTAGTTAAGGTTTCCTTAGAAAATTGTTATAATCGTGACTTTTATTTTTTCTTTGATTTCAAGCTCTCTTTGGAGGCACCAGAAACTAATTTGAATAGATTTAGGTTGCAGGATTGCAATTACATGTGGTGTCTTCTTATCTTTATTCTCTTCCAGTTTTTGTATTGGTTTTGACCTTTCCATAGTACACAGATTATTTGGAAATGATCCCACATCAATAATGAGTCATTTCCTTTCCCTTTAAATGTAGTCCTTTTAATTTTTGGTGATATTGTTTGGCCTTTGATAAGTTCAGAGCCTCCTGGCAGGCTTCATGCAGAGAGCAGCCCATTGCTGTCCCTTGCCTGGAATTCTGCCCTCATCTCTGCTGCCCATCGGCACTCCTACAACCTTTAGAGGTTTGGCTACAGCGCTACCTCTTAATGTGGCCTGGATTCCTCCAGTCATCAGTCTACTCCACCCCCATCCTCTGCAAATCCCTGTGTATTTTTGTTTTTACCCTGTATTTACTTCTCTGGGAATAACGGAAAATATAAATTCATCCTGAACCCATATTTTCCAGCAACTCATTGTCTTTTCTCAGTTTCACAGGTATCAAGGTATATATGTGACTTGGTCACACAGTGTTTTTGTCACTTTTATCCCTTACCACAGGTTATATTTGGTCAACTGCTGTTTATTTTTTGGCTGTCTTTTGGCCTATACTCATCCTGAGCATCACAATGCCAGACAACTAAGTTTGCCATGAAATAATGTTTTTTGATGCCATTGGGTACACTTGGAAACTGTTGAATTTCTTACTTAGTTCCTCCCATTTTGCTTCATCTTCCTTGTTTAAAAGGGAGAGGGAGGATCAGAATTTTTCTAAATATGTTTCAGTTCCTCTTAGACTGTTAGCTTATTGTCTGAGTCTTTTCTCTAGAGATCTCACATTTAGAATAATAGTTAAATTAGTATTTATAGACCGCATGAACACTAGATGCATTTTCAGTGAAGTGATCACTTATCAGTTTTGAAAAGGCAGTCTATATTGTTCAGGACACAAATTTAAGATCAGAAATTTTCTTTTTCTGGTCCAGCAGAGGGTGCTTTAGTTCATACATTCATTTGGATTGTGACATTAAAGAGTCAGATATTGATGGTAAAGCATTGAAAATTGTTGTTGAGTCCAGTTCTTAAAAGTCATCGAGTTAAAATTCAGAAGGGCTTTGTTAGCAGCTCCTGATGTGTTTATGGGTACTGATCTATTGTTAATATCCTTAGCCTGAAGGTTTTTTCCCAGTGGCAGTGCTCATCCTGTCTTAATCTTTCACAGGTTCTTCTTGAGAGTAATAGCATGGATGAAGAGATAAAATTTGATCCTGTACCATTTTCTTATTTATTCTCTTTAATTGATTTTGCTCTATAATTACTTTTGTCCTGTAATTGCTTACGTCATAGTTTTTTGTCTCAATTTAGTTCAGAGTTCAGCTGGCTTGTAAAGAGTTAAATTCAAAAATTCAGCTTTTCTTGCTTCAAGGAATTTTTCCAACCTTGGGGAAAAATGTGTGAAAGAAAGGGAGTTGGACCTGATACTTTTACTCCACCATTCTTCAAGGACATCTGGTTTGCTGTCTACTACTTTGTACCTGGTAGTATGTATATACTGTATGTATGTAATGAGCATTTCTTAGTCTCATGAGGGAAGAAGGAGGTTATTGCCAGCTCCTGTTACTAAACTTCAACCAATCATGTTGCCCTTAGTTACATGATGACATCTATCCTGCTCTGTACTTTGTTTTCTATCCCCCAATTCTATATAAGGAGAACTGCCTTCTTGCTCAGGGTCTCTGGCATAAATGGAGGCAAGCCATTGACCTATTTATTGACAGGTAGCATATTTGTGCTTATAAATATTTTCTTGTTTGGAAATCTGCTTCATTTTACCTTTTTGTTAAATTTCAGTTGTGACTAAGAACATATAGGAAAAGGAACAACAATGAAAGCCATGAGTGGCTTTGGGCTTATGAATCTTAATGTAGGCTAACTAAATTGACTAGGTTATTGAGTCATTAAAGTAGCTCATATGCCTGGAGAAAAATCATCATTCTAGGAGTTTTGTCTGGGAGGTAGTTCCAGACTAATTTCTAAAACAGCTGTTCTCAAATTTCTTGGTCTTAGAAACCCTTCACATGCTTAAAAATTACTAAGGACTTACCCTCTCAAGAACTTTTGTATGGATTATACCTATTGACATATACCATATTAGAAATTAAAATGTCTTTATATTATTATGGAAATTTTTCTTCTTACAGATTTTGGTGTTCCAGACCATACACTTTGAGAACTTTGGAAATTTGGGGTTAATCTAAAGCAAGTTAAGAGGGGTGTGACAGTTCTAGGAAGATTTTGTCCATGATTCTGCAGAGATCCCAGAAGTCTTCATTAGAGTTAGATCTCTAACCACTGACTGCAGGGGCCTCAAATGGCCTATGTGGAGTCCAAAGAAAGGGAGGGACCCCCAAGAGGCAGTCAAGGACATAGCTGTCACTAACCTTGGGATACTTAAACCCTTTAGCACTGGGTCTTGAGAACTCCAGCAACTCATAGTACAACGCCTCTCATGAGATTTTTCAGGGATGCATTTTTGGGACCCTTATAGAGCTTTTTCTCCTCATCCCAATTATCTTCTTAGATGTATTCTAGCTCATCTATGGATTTTCTAAAATTTAATGCTCATAATGGAAGTATTCCAGGTATGAAATAGTAATAGCATTACTAGTAGCTCATTCTGGAGGTCATATTTAGTGTGGCCTAAAATAATAGGGTTCCTTTTTTTCTGACTGCCACTTCAGAGTTGATTTTTATTGAATTTTTAGTCCATGAAATGCAATTTTCTTCATGGGTTTTGTTAGCTGTAAATCCCCTATCTCATATTTCTGATTTTTTTTTTTTTAATCAAATGTGGTACTTTACATTTATCCCAATTTTTTTTCATCTTATTTGATTAGACCTATCTGTCTAGCCTACTGAGATCTTTTTGGATTTGTCATTTAGCATTTTAGCTGTCTCTCTCAGTTTCATGTTATTTGTAATTTTGACAAATCTGTATCTTCGTGCAAGTCATGTTGAACAGCATAGGACCAAGGATAGATCCCTGAGACCCTCTAGTGGAGACCTTCCTCTCATTTAACATTCACCCATTAGGGACTGATCTTTGAGTATGTATGCTCATTCAGCCAGTTCAGAATTCACTTAACTGTTCAATCATCTCAGATGCAAAACATGAAAGATGTTAGAAAATATTTTGTGGAGACCTAAGATACTATAGTCATAGAATATTAGAGTTAGGTCCCTAAAAGTCATCCAGTCTGCCCTTCTTTTGTAGATTGCTGAATATATTTTCTGGCAGCAGCAGGAGCCTTGATCAGAATGGGTGGTGGTGCCATTAGGTATGATAAGTCTTAGGAGGTTTGCCTCATAAAATCATATCAGCTTGGTCATATCAGTTTAATATATGATCACCTTTGTACCTCTCAGCAAGAAGTCACTGGCCACTTCTTTCTGTGGCCAGTATTGAAAGTCCCATGTTCTTAGTACGTGTCTCATAATTCCAAGGAACCTAAGTTGCTGCTTCTTCCTCAGAATTCTATCTTTCATGAAAAGGACTAAAAACATCTGATATAAGCCTATGTTCTCATTCTTCACATTTTTTTTCCCCCCTCACATTCTTCCATCTTCTTGTCTCCTGACATTGGTCTTAATGTCTGAAAAGAACATTGCAATTACCATGACAGAAATACTATTGAATGTAATAGCCAAAATAATTATCACCAAGAAGTATCTAAAAGTAAATTAAATTACTTGTCTAATTATTTTGTGTAGAGACTACTCATACAAAGGTTGTGTTATTAGGTTATGAATGGGTTGGACTAGATGATTTTTCATGTCTTTCCAAATCTATGAACCTATGATTCTAAATGATAAGAGAAAGATCATGTTAAATTCATTTCGTGCCTGGATTATCCACTGCCAGGAGAGTCCATAAAAGGCTAAAAACTGGTCACAGGTGCTTTGGGATGAGCAAGTGATCCATGATTATTGACCCAAAAGGATCCTGAGTCCTTCCTACATGGCCCAATGGCCTCAGATTGATCTGAGGATATTGTGCTCCTTATCCTTATCCTTATTCTCACACTCAAGGCACAGATGAAATTCTTCACAATATTATTTGTCTGTCTCTAGAATTATTTTTATTAGTACTTGTGAAAATCTAATATTCTGTCAGTGCTGACACTTTATGAAGGTAAGTTGAAGCACCATGGACTGTTGGAGAGGTTAGATAAAAAAACTCAATTTTAGAGGATACAGAAAGCATGTAAATGTAATTCTTCACTCTTGGCCTGGGAAGGAAGATGAGAAAATGCCCCTTCTTTCTTGGTGGAAGAGAGGAGTGGAGACCTCTGAGTATGCCTTGGTGCTTTTGCTATCAGAATTGGTCAAAAAAAGATTTCTTTCTGGATATTTTTCACTGATGATTCTCCCTTGGTCATTTTGTCTAGTATTGTGATTTTTACTCGCTTAATTAAAATGCTTCTTTTCAGACATTGTGCTTCAGATGTTTTGAAATATGCTTGTATCAAAATCATGCATGAAAATACTATTAATGAGTTCCTTTAGGGAGATACTTAAAATGTTTATATAAAAAGAATTACTTGCAGAAGAATTGCATGTGTTTAACATATATATTGGATTACTTGCTGTCCAGGGGATGGGGTGAGGGAAAGGGAAGGAAAAAAAATTTGGAACACAAGGTTTTATAAGGGTGAATGTTAAAAAGTTAAAAAGCTATTATTTAGAAAAAAATAAAAATAAGTTCTTTTCAAAGAAGATACTTATTTTTCATCTCTGACATTAAAAAAATTAATTGTTGTATCACAATCTTTTTTTTCCCCCATAATTTTTAAATTTCTCTGTTCTTTGAGCCTTCTAAAATAATTTTCATGAAAAAATAAGTGTTCATCATATGCTCATTTTTTATAATAAAAAGGCTGATCTTATTTTAGTTGGAAGTCTATTCAGCTTAGTTAGTGAGAGAAAGTCAAGTTTATCATCCATTTGAACATTTTAGTTCATTGGCATCAACCATATGTATCCATAGTGGCTTTTATCCATTTAAAATTGAAGAATTTCCTTTTTCAGGATATAGAATAACAGTTGAAATGAGATAGCTTGAGGTAAGGTCAAACATTTATTTACAAGAATACCATAGACTACAGGATCTTTACTTTGATAATCTATTTTATGAAATTATGGCAGGCATGCCTGATTCTTTGGATGTTTGTTAGAAAAGATCGTGACTGACAGTGGGAAACAGGCTGGCAATCAACACTTTGATTAGGCACAGAATATGTGGGAGCAAAAAGCACAGAAAATATTGAGACAAGCAGCAAAAGGGGTACAGAGGCGGATAGAATGGTGGAGGAAGTCAGGCAGCAATAGGGAAGAGCATGGGACAGAGGGAGAGGCAGAGACAATTTTATAACCATGGACTAGAGGGGGGAGTGCTCAGCATGGATCTGATAGGGCGGGAATAGGACTTGGGGAACAGGAGTTTGAGGTCTCATTATTGGGTTCATTTCCCTGCCCAAATCATCTCAAAATTGCCCTTAAAATTCTATTGTTAACATGTCCCCATTATTTCAAAATTATCAGCCCTTTTTGGTAAGCTGGTCTTGCCCTGGATGTCTGGGACCGTGTGGAGGTTTATCCATCCCAGGACCAGAAGAAGCCCTGTCACCATGCTTAGATGGCTTCTGCTGATTCAGTATACTGTAGCAGGATGAGGGTTTCAAATCATGCAGAACTGTGATTTATAAGCGATACTCCTTTGGTTGTTGGAATGGTTTGCACATGACTTCTAGGTTCCCTTTGCCACCTTACATCTTGCTATTGCCCCTTTATGCTGACTGTTTATAAATGATGTTAGACTGACTAGAAGGAAAGGGCAGTGGTCAGAAGGACCAGAACAAGATACTTTTACCCGGTGTCCTTCAGTTGTTCAGTCCAAAATGGTTCTGTATTTTTCATGAGAAATCAGTGCATCACACTTTAGTGTGATAGTCTTGGGCATTTCCACAACAGGACAAGCCAGTCTAAAAACAAGGCAGGTTTGAAATAGTTGATGCAACCTATGACCAGAATGCAAGTGGCAGCATCTTTTCTGTTGTGTTTCTAGTGTGACATTGTACTGTTGAACTGCTAAGGAGTTGTGGTTAGTCTACAAAGGCTATGCTGTCCCACTATCAACAAGGATGAAGGTAAAAGAGGGTTGTGTATGACATGGTGAATATTAAGTACAGCCTGGTTTTTAAAAAAGTACATTAAACTTTATCATGGTAATTGCTCAGTACAACTCTCCATCTCCCATCTCAGTGCATTTTCAGTGGGTGTCTGATATACCTGGAAAGGCCTTCTTCTTTACCGTCTCAGCCTTTAAGATATTGCATTGCCTCTCTGAAGCCTTCCCTCCCAAAGTACCTTGTATATTTGTATTTGCATGAATTCACTATTTATTCTGTGTATTATCTATGTACTTATTCTCTCTCCCCTACCCCCATTCCATTGTTGTGAGGTCATTGCAAATAGAAATTGTTTTCTTTTTATGGCAACTAGCACAATGCCTGTTACATGATAGGCACTCAAATACTTGTTGATTAATTGATTGATTTGATCATTTTGATTTAGAGTACCCATATACTTCCAAGCCTGCATTCTAGAAGTAGAACCATGAGAAAGAAGATGACAGGAAACATCTTTAGAATCATATACAGGAGGAAGAGACAAAAACAGAAAAATAATTTATTAGTCACATTCTAGGTATGTGCCCTCTAGGCACTGTGGCATATAGCAGATAGAGCTCCCCTTTGTGTTTCTTTCTATTCCAGTAGAGTAAGAACATTATAGGAGCAGCTGGAATATCCAGGCTGACTAAGGTAGGAGGAGGTAAGCAAGACCTTTTTCCTAAGGAAGAAAATTGGTTTTAGTTGTAGGCCATGTAGGGTTCCTCTGGGAGCTTCCACCAAACCTCCACATGCCTGTTGTCAAGATTTAATCATTCTGACATCTGAGCAAATGTTTTTACTCCCTAGATAATTTAGATCATTTAATATTTCTGAAATGAAGGAAATTAATATGAACTCAGCACTGTGGATCTTGTTTTTTAAAAATGTTTCCATAATGAACTTGTATACCTTTTTCAACCAGTTGGAATTCATTTTCTCTTTTAGTGATTAAAGATATTCATGTGCCAAACTTTGGTGGAAAATTTCATTACTAGAAGTAGAAATAGCACATATACAGTGTATGTATTGGAGGTGGGGAGTATTGTTTGCCCAATTAAAATGTGATTGCTAGCTTCAAATTAAAGGGATGCTTACAGCAAGGTAGGGTTTGGGGTGATAGTAGTTAGGATGAGATTAAAGTGAGGGGAAATAGGGAAGACAATGGACCCATTTCAGACATTATAAAAGAAAGGAAGAGGTAGAGACCTGTCAATATAGGCAGGCTTCAAAGTCAGGAAAAAACAAGTGTCAGGGCTTTGGTTCTTCTTGCTGCTAGTGACTCCTGAGAATATGCTTCAAGTAGCCTCATTGGACCTTTCTGGGACAGGGCAATACAAATTCCTATAAACAGAAGCAAAACCTTTTCTTTCATAGAAATAAAAGATTTAGAATTTACATGTCTATTTAGATAAAACATAATCATATTGCCCATTATCCTGGATCAGATTCTCTTCCCCTTTTACCTGTAATGGTTTTCTAATAATTCTTCCTGCCTCGAGTATCTTCCCCACTATTGTCCATCCTCATTACAGCTATTAAAATCATTTTCTGAAATGTAGTTCTGACCATGCCATTCCCCTATTCAGTAAACTACAGTGGCTTTGCATTACTTTTAGGATTAAATAGAAAACTCCTGTGTTTGGCATTTAACCTGGCTCAGTCTTGTCTTTCCATCCTGTTCATAAATAATTCCCTTTCATGAATAGGCTTTCTTACCATTTCTTACACATGCTTTTTCTTTCATCTCCCTCATCACCCCTCAGAATCACAGGCTTCCTTCAAAGTTCAAGCACCACCTTCTGCATGAAGCCCTTTCCTGTCATCCCCCACTTGCTGGGACCTTTTCTCCAAGTGATGTCTTTGCATATTAGACCATAAGCTCCTGGAGGGCAGAAACTATTTCACTTTTGTCTCTGAGCCTTAAGTATAATAGCAATAACTGAATTAAGGCTTAGTGATTGATTGCTTCACACTAAATATAATCCTTGTCCTTAGTAGTTTTGGTTGAGGGGAAAAGAATTACATTATATGTAGTTCTAGTGGCTGTGGGGATGGACTGGGGCAGGCAATTATTGAGAAAGGCAGTACTATAGAAAAGAGGTAAAGGATTTATAAGAAATAACTTTAAAGCCTCATTCTCATTTAGTTTTAGCTTAAGGACAAATAAAATCTGCAGAGTCATTTTTGTCATGTGGAAAACACATTAGACATGGTAGACAATGCATCTGCTAGATATGATTGTTATCTTTTAACACTTTATAAAAGAACTTTTTAAAAAAGTATTTTTATAAAGATGTATCCTTTCAGGTGATGTCAGTGTACATATCACTCATTCAAGTTAATATTAATTTAGAGAGTATTCCAATATGGCCCTGTTATATATTTAAATTGTTCAAAGATGTTGGATTTAGTCAAGTTCATAAAAAGCTTTAATAAGTGAGAAAGGGGAGAGAGGAGGAGAGGGACAAGGGACTGCAATAGAGTACAGTGTAGAGCAGTGGTCTTCATATTTTTAAAATAGGGGGCCAGTTCAATGTCCCTCAGACTGTTGGAGGGCCAAACTATAGTAAAAACAAAAGCTCACACTATCTCTGCCCCTCAGCCCATTTGCCATAACCCGGCGGGTGGCATAAATGTCCTCAGTGAGCCACACTTGCGGGCCATAGTTTGAGAACCCCTGCTGTAGAGGATAACTTGGCTTGGGGAGAGGCTTGAGACAGGAAGGCCATATATATATTTTTTTTTTTCATTGAATTTCTTTTAAAATTTTTTTAAATTTTAAATTAATTTTTTTATTATAGCTTTTTATTTACAAGATATTTGCATGGGTAATTTTTCACCATTGATCCTTGCAAAAACCTTCTGTTCCAACTTTTCTCCTCCTTCCCAACCCCTCCCCTAGATGGCAGGTAGATCAATAAATGTTAAATATGTTAAAGTATGTGTTAAACCCAATATATGTGTACATATCTGTAGAGTTATTTTGCTGCACAAGAAAAATCAGACTTAGAAATAAGGTAAAAATAACCTGAGAAGGAAAGCAAAAATGTAGGTGGACAAAAATAGAAGGAGTGGAAATGCTGTGCTGTGGTTCATGCTCATTTTCCAGAGTTCTTTTACTGGATGTAGCTGATTCTCTTCATCACTGAACAAGTGGAACTGGTTTGAATTAATCTCATTGCTGATGAGAGCCATGTCCATCAGAATTGATCAGCATGTAGTATTGTTGTTGCCTTGTACTTGTTGTCTGCTCATTTCACTCAGCATCAGTTCATGTAAGTCTCTCCAAGCCTCTCTGTATTCATCCTGCTGGTCATTTCTCACAGAACAATAATTTTCCATGACATTCATATACCACTGTTTACTTAGTCATTCTCCAGTTGATGGGCATCCATTCAATTTCCAGTTTCTAGCCACTACAAAAAGGGCAAGGCAGGAAGGCTATTGAGGCTCAAGGTAATGATAAAAACCTGAAGGAAGCCATGTAGGAGCTTTGTGACATGTAGGAGCTTTGTGAGTAGAAGCTGAATAAGTAAAAATGATAGGAGTTAGTAACTGATAGAATGTGTCAGTAAGGGCCCGAGAAGAGCTAAAAGTGAATGGAACAGGTGCAGGAAGCATACTCGGGAGGGGAAAAAAAGGAAGTTTGGAAGAAAGTTAGGTTTGGGGAGAAGATAATATAGTGTGATCTGAGATATAGTCAAAGCCCTCCATGCCTATTGCACCCCAAATGAGACTGTCAGACCCTTCCTCACTGGCCGTTACTCCTTCTGCAGAATCCACCTTCCTTAGTCAGAAGATGATCTGAGTTAAGGGTGGGTTTGAGCCACAGTAGGAAGGTGGAGACAAGTCTCACAGTTTAGCTGTCACTAGGAGGAGGTTGGAATGTGACTCCCTGGTCTTCCTACTCTCAATTGGTGGATCCTACACTCCTTCATCAAGCCACAGGAGGGAGTGGAGTGGGGTTGGAGTAGAAAGCATTAGACATGGCCCCCCATGTGCTCCTTCTGAGTGGAATTGGAGGCTTTTTAACCATGGTAGCAGGAACATGCGGGTGAAGCCAGGCTCAGGAATCACTCCCCATGTTCCTGGGCTCTGTCTTGGCCTAGGTTCATGGGTCTAGCAGAGGGGCTCCTTTTAGGTGGAGAAATGAAACATGCATGCTCTGACTTAGTTCATTGTGCCAGGTGACAACACTTTTGTCCAAACCAGATTAAAATCTTAATTGGAAAATATTTAACAAAATTAAAATTTAACAAAATTTAACAAAATTAAAAATGTTAATTTACGATTTTCTTAGTCAATATGCAGCCTCTTTATTTGAGTTTGCCACAACTGAATTAGATTATCTTTGAGGTACCTTTGAGCAGTAAAATCCTAGAATTTGCTTTCTGTATCATTTAGCTTTAAATGTGGCTTTTATCTTTGTGATCTGCTTCCTTGGTTCCCTAGGCTTTTGAGGATTTCTTATTTCACATCCTGCCCTCCTCCCCACTCCTCACCTCTTTGCTCCATGGATAGCATCATCTAGATAGACAGCTGCCTTACAAATACATTGATTTACACAAAGGGCTAGGCAAGAGATAAATCTGTTCTGGTTTAGGAGAAATAGCACTACAGCTAAAAAAAAAAATAACTCGGGAAATACAAGTCTTGCTAATTGTTAGTCAGTGGCATAATTTTAGGTATAAAGGATAGCATCTATTCCATACAACTCTTAAAACATAGTTGTTCTCCAGACTTTTTAAGAAATTTTCTATTCTGAGACAAGTAGCCAAATTCAGAGTTAAAAATAATTCCGTGTGTTTTTTGCCTTCATGGATTCATAAGGAAAACTAAAAATTGTGAGTGGGCATCTTGATTCTATAGTAGAAGGGAAAATGTGCAGCTGTGGAATCTGGATGTTGTACATTGCTGTGATGCAAAAACCAAAAGGCAGAGGCTAGGACAAGTTATTGAATCTCTCCAGGCCTCAAGTTTTCTCATCTGTAAAATGATAAATAGTAATACTTTTATGTGGCCTTCCTTGTAGGGTTTTTGTAAGAATTAACTATAAAAACATCTACATGAAGTAATTTATAAACCTTAAAGTGTTATATGAGTGTTAAGAGGTTTTTTAATTGTTAACATTCCCCCCTTTCAAGCAATACAACCTAAATACAAACAGGCATGCTTTGATTTAGTCTACTCTTTAAACCTTGCTATAAGAATCATAAAAAAAAGTTTCTTGTATTACTGTGTTGCTTCAATATGGGTACACAGTCCGCCAAAAAGCAATAATCCCACATCTCATGATTACATTTATCAAAAAAGAAGAAAAAAAAAGATCAAATCGCTTTCTGAAACAAAATTACTTTATTAGTTCAGTAATAATTTCAGGTCATTTTAAAGATAAGAAGCAGCGTTTGGGAGGGGATTCATTTCCTGCTTTGAAGCTTTATCTGAGAGAACTACATCTCCAATGTCTGAAGATTGTGTATTTATAACTGAACTCTAATAAAGTACTGCATGCTGGAGGATCTGCACACCTGACTTGGTCATTGTGATTATATATTAGGTGCCAAACTATTTCCCCCTTTCTCTATCCTTAAAAAATATTACCATGTATAGTCATTAAAATTTGGCCTGTGGCTTAGAAAAGGTTTACCAGACCAGATCCAAAACTATTGCTCATATATGTACTGCTAATGGTTATCAGTTTGAGTAATGAGTAAAGTCTTAGAAAATAATCCACTATTTCTAAGTAAAGTAAAAAGAATAGAGTTTTTCCTTTAATTGGTGAATTCAAGATGAAATAAAATTGATCCTAGCTCATTTCATTTCCAAGTCATTGAAAGTTAATTTTTTTTAACTACTTTTTTCCTTTTTTAAATTCATGGGGAAAAATTAAATTGGGCAGAGAAATAGGGAGATGCTGCTTTCCCTTAAGAGTTATCTGTGCTATGTGACTTTCTTTTAAGAGTTGTGCTCTGTTTTCCTTTTATCTTGTATGTTGTAAGAATTTTCTGTTATTTTAGGACAAAATTAACCTATGTGCCTATTCCCATTTTTTTGCATCAGTAGGTGGTTTGGTTGCTCTGTTTTTACCAGAGTGTTATTTCCATAATGCAAATGAGATTGATAGTATTAAAGATGAATCTTAATGGTATTTTTTCTTATACTAGTAATCACTTTTGCTTCTTTTGTGTGTCTTTGCCCAGTGAAAAGGAACTAATTTTTTTATGCATAAACAGTAAATTATCCATAATAGAAGAGAGCATTGATGTGAATGATTTTGAAAATTTTGTATTTAGAATGCTTTGTAATTTTTTTTTTATAGCCCATTAATTTTTTTATATGAGTTAGTTTGTGTTCTCAGAACACATGTTGACTCAGCTGTGAGAAAGTACTCCAGGGACATGCTACCCTGTTTGAGACAGAGAGGGCAAACAGGGTTGCAGCACAGTCTACAAGGATGGAGGACATGCCCATTGTCTATAGCTCAGCAAATAGATTGGAGGGTGGAAGAGGATGGCAGGGTCTACTGCAATTTTCCTGTTGTTTTTGGAGGTAAGTAAAGCTGGTTCAAGTACTCTGAGATAGACTCTGAGTCTAATAACATTGTATCTCAGCTGTACTTAAGCAAAAGGCAGCCAGTACCCTAGCAAATAGTGCTCCAATGCTGGGCCTGGAGATAATGGGACCTGAGTTCAAATCCAGTCTCAGATACATATTAATTGAAGAAAGAAGGGGACAAATGTGAGAAATGTTAAGAAGGTAGAAATGATACTACTTGGCAACTGATTGGATAAGGGAATTGGGGAGAGTGAACATTTGACGATAACACCGGGGTATATTGAAATTAAAGTTGTAATTCATGGGCCCTCAGAAATCTATCCATAGATCCCTGAAGAGTCTGTGGATCCCAGGTTCATAAACTCTGCCTTTATTAGATTTGGTCCATTAAAGTGCTTCTACAAATGGAGGCACTTGGAGGTCAAAGGTCACAGTGCAATTAGCTCAGGCCAATTAAGGATGTTTTTAAAAAATATATATTCAAAAAGCTGCTAGAAAGAGAAAATAATATTTTTAAGTGTTTTAAAAATAAATTTTACATATATAATTTATTTTATGAGCACATTTCTTTCCTAGTAAAGATTAAGATAGATATGCACAAATTACTTACTCTTTTGTATCTGGTAGAACACACTGCTTTTGAAATTTCCTTTATCATAATGTTATTTTTCTGTATATTTTATCCCTATAATTAAAAAACATATTGAAGCTGGATAAATATGCAAGTTTGATAGATGAAATAAAATTATATGTGTAAATAAAAAAAAAAAAAAATTGGCCCCAGAGGGAGGCTTTTCTTCAGAGTGACTGGGAGACACAAATCGTCCTGATGGTTTAGTCCTCATAATCTGAATCTTCCTCTGTCCTCAGCTCTCTGACTCCGACCAGGCTATGGAGAGAAATGTTTTCTATTGATCTGAAATTAGGTCTCTTCTTCTATTTCTTCCACTCTCATTACCTTGTTTGAAAGGGAAAGGAAGTGAATCTGGTAAATAGTCTGTTCTCACAAAGCCTTGCTGATTTTTGGTGGTACCTTTTCCTGAGTGATCTTAAACCTTGCCTTTATTGATGTGTTCTGTAATTTTGCTTGGATTTGAAGACAGGCTAACTGGCCTGTAGTTTGAAGGATAGTTTTATCATCTTTTTGAAAACAGATTACATTTGTCCCTTACCAATTGTGCAACACATGTTCTGAGACCAACCTTAACGGTAAGTTCTTATAATACCCTAACATGTCATTCATCTGGGCCTGCTGACCTAATCTTAGTGAATTCAGCTAGGTGATCTCTTATAATCTCACTAACTTGGGTTTCAGTTTCCTATTGATCATTTGTTTCATCCTTCCCAGGCTTCTTTTGTATATCATTCTTCTTGATAGAGAAATAAGCAGAATAAAATTTGAGTTAGTTCTATTTTATTTGTTGCTGTTATCATGTTTTCCCTTCCAGGGTGCAGAGCTGATCCATTTTTGAGAATCCTTTTGCTTCCAACAAAGCTAAAAATAGTCTTTTTGGTTGTAGCTCAATCCCCTCTCAGTTAGATCTCTCTTACTGTTCATCTCTCTTTTCCTCAGTTACCTGACTTCACTTCCATTTTTATATGCCTTTTTTAAAAAAATAGATTTTTAAAAAAATATAATAGATTGGATTTCAAGCTGAAAAGTATATCAGGAATCATCTATTCTTATCCCTTCATCTGACAGATGAGTAATCTAGGTGTCTCTTAAAGTGCCTTACTTAAAGCACACATAGAGTAGTATCAAAGTAGGTATCTGAACCCACCCAGTGCTCTTTCTTTTATATCAGGAGTTCTTACCCTTTTTTTCGGGGGGGGGGGGGGGGGGTTCTGATATCATTGACTGTCTGATAAAGCTTTAAGGACATTTTCTCAGAATAATGTTTTTTAAATGAATAAATAAAGTTTTAGAAGGAAAATGTTACAAAGGAAACTTGCTTTATTGCAATGCAGTTATCAAACTATTTTAAAAAACATTCATTTATATTTGTTCATATCAAATAGCATAATATAAAAAGTCTTTGTATCTCAAAAACCTTTGTAAATTCTCTTCAGCATCTGAAGAATCATTTGTGTAGTCAGAAGTTTTTTCTTCCATATACCTTACCCGTCTTGAGCCAACTTCCAGCATAGAATTTGGAGCTATGGGAGGGATCCTACTGGTTCTTGTTAAATGTCTTTGTAATCTAATTTTCCAAAATCTATGTTGTCCATTAGACCATACAGCTTCCACATTTGTCTGTAACAAACCTAAGATGAAGTCCAAATGATTTTGTCACTTCCTCCCAAGATTCCAATCATTCAACATCTATCTGTTCTTTTTTATTATTCAAACTTAGAATAAGCATTGCCTTTGTTGCTTTATTCACCTTTCGAAGAATGAAATAAAGTCAAGAATTTATCAGCTGCTTTGCTTTAAGCAGAGAGTACCACTAGATGTTTCCTATAGATTTAAATTTAAAACCACTGTTATGAAAGAAATATCTCTGAGTTCATGTGACAGGTAACTTCTGTCAATTATACATTTACTACAACACAGAAATAAGAAAAGTAAAAAACCTAGGTTTTGTTATATTTAAGCACAGGAACAGGCCTCAGAAAAAACCTGAACTTTCATTAGAATTCTAACCAGACTTCTTATAAGCAAAATTATGTCACAATGACAAAGAAGTAAGGCTTTAAGTAAATTTTCACATCCCATGGGACAAGATTTGTCTGGTGAGGTTAATATTCACAGAAGACAGGCTTTCAGTTAACCAAGAGTTTCAGGAGGAATAAAAAGAAATAAATTCCCATTATATTTTCTGCTTTATAGTAACTAAGTGCTGAGTATAGTAGAAGAGATTTTTATCTTAGAAGTTTTAGCTTTTGATATATTAATCACTAATTTAGTTATGATCCACATATTATTACATAGATTTTTCAGTGTGTTAGAAAAAGTTGAAACTAACAAGAACTTGATTTTCCAAATTAAAATATTTCTCATTTCTTTAAATTATAAAATAAAAAAAATTAGCTGTCTTAAATATTCATGCCAAATATAATGGCTTGTTTATTAGAAGAAAAGCAAGGAAGAAATTGAAAGTATTTTCTTCCCTTTTAGTTGTTGGGTTTAGAATATTATGGTGTCTATATAAGATTCATCTTAGCTTTTTAATTGTAATTATAGGTCGCCCAGGTATATTTAAATAACAAAGAACACGAATTTGATGAGAAATAATTATATTCATGGCATCAATTAAGACCCTATAAGTTGTACTGGGACTTCTCAGTGTGTAGGTGAACAATTTGTAATAGATTTCTTTTGACCTTCTTTATATTGTTTTTTAAGAGTATTAAAATTGAGTTTTTCCTACACATTAAGATCTCAATGGATTGACTTTAAAATCTTTGTTAAACTTTGGTTATTCTTAAAATTTATTGCTGTTTATAATAGATCAAATAATACTTCTAATTTCTATCCCTCACTATTGTTCAAGTGCCTAGGCTATAAATCTTTAGAGTTTTGTCTTCTCCTTCTCCTTCATTCCCTGTGTACTATCTGGCAAAATCTTATTTCTTCCTTTGAAATTTTCTTGCATTTCTAGACACAGGTTGAAAGGATCCTAGCATACAACCCACATCTTTTTATTGAGGAAAAAATTGAGACCTAACATGATTTTGTTTGTTTAATAATGATTTGTCTTATTGTTTGTCTTTGGCAGGGTAGGGAAAATGAATCTGTGAAAGCTGGTCAGGAGAGCTCCTAGCCAGATCATCTATCTCAAGAATATTCATGGGGGACGCAGGGCACCAATGTCCCCACATTTTTTTTAGCTACCAGACCTAATTTGGGCCACGGTTGGCTCAGAGGAATGTATATAACAGTTGTTTCTGTTTTGGCCAAAAACCCTGAGAAGATCTTCTCTTCCTGGATTGATTTTTTTTTTTTTTTTTAAACTAGGTAAAAGCCATCATTCTCTGCCTCATTTCCCACCTGGTTTTAGTCACAGGTTAGGTGTTGCCTCAAAGTGAGACCTGTTAAAAGATTTTTAAAAGGGTAGGATCTCTCACTGCAGCCAGGGCCATCTCCAGTCCTCTTGTTCTGTCATTGGACCCAAAGGCTCTAGAGGAGAAAGTGAGGCTGGTGACCTTGCCCAGTCCTCCCTCACTTGAGTCTAATTAGCTTGCATGCCATGGCACTCTTTGAGAATGAAGGATCCACTACAATCAGCAGTACAGAGTGAATCATCACTCTGAGCTCATTAATACCCAGATGAATCTCTTTTATATTCTCTGAGTAAGGAGAAAAAATGCTTAAGAAAATGAAGCTGGCAAAAGAAGGTAGACCAGAGAAGTGTTCACATAGAAGAAACAGGTGCTGGATTGATTTAGTATTCAAAATGCCTGAAAGAAAAACTAAATGATTTTAAAAAAATAAGATTTTTATTTAAAAGATAGGACATCAGGAATGACCCCCTCACATATTGGTTGTATTATCTTTATAAAACCTTTACAAGAATGATTTGCACATAGGTTCAGGAAAGAACTGCATTCTTTTCAACTTAACATATCTATAGAGTCTTACAATGGACGGAAGAGTTCTGAGAATACAAGAGCCATATTATTATGATTTTAAAAAAATTAATACATTAGCACAAAGTATAATCTTAAGGGGTTTTTTCCTCTAAGATATCCTCTTAGTGTAAGTTAGGGTCCTCTCAGATTCCTTGATGGATGCAACCACAGACATAACTTTGTTCAGCAATCTCTCATTTTCATTGTTAGACAAAGCATAAAGCTGAGAGAATGAACTTCATTTCACCAAAAGCATCTGCTTCTGGCATAGAGTGTGTTCTGCTCAGAATTCAGATGATTATATTTGCAGATGACATAATGGGACTTTAAGAAGTCCCAGAATATTTAGAGACTCTTCAGTGAAACCCATAACCACACAAAAAGGATTGGCCTAACAACCCACTCAGGAAAAAAGGTGACCAGAGAATGCTGGTTGACCAGACTTTAGCATGCAATTTATTGGAGGCCCCAGGGGGTTAGTCCATTCATTGATACAGTATGTAGATCTTTAAAAGGAACATTCAGACAAGAAAGTTTTACATGTTTATAGTTAATCATTAAAAGTTTATTGCCATGAAAACATTCAAATCTAATCCCAGGTATAGTTGGGTACTAATTGTATTTTTTCCCCTGAAAATAAATAATTTTGGCTTATTTTTATCTTTTGCTAAAAACAAGACAAAATTTTTATGGCTGACCAAAATATATCTGTTTGTCTCAAAAATTTAATCTTGTTCATCTTCTAAGTGTGCATTGTTAAGTGTTTAGTGAAATCTATACTGAGACCTCTATAAAGTCATTCTCTTATGGACACATAAGTATTTCTAGGTCACACTAATTTTTACTATGTGATATTGCTTTAGTGGTGATTTATATTGAATGCCAGTTGTTTAATTCACTTCTTACATCTTTAATGAGAAAAGAAGAACACATAGCACTCTTTGATAAATAGTTAAGGATTCTAATAAATAGTTTAATTATTTGATTATTTAATTATTGGAACTGTGACATAAGTATTAAGATAATCTACAAAAAGTAGGGCAGTTAGGTGGCACAATAGATAAAGCACCAGCTCTGGAGTCAGGAGAACCTGAATTCCAATCCAGCCTCACACATTTACTACCTTTGGGCAAGTCACTTAATCCTAACTGTCAAAGAAAAAGTAAGAGAAATTGAGGGAGGACAGACCAGGCTGCACCTTATACATAAACTTATTACAAGTGATTTCAGAATATATGATAAAACCAGAAAAATCATCACCATATAATATCAATAAAACTGAGCTAGGAAATTCCATTTAAAAAGAAATTCCATTTAAAGTCACTAAAGAATATATATGAAGTACTTTGGGGAACCTACCTCCAAGATAAACGCAAGAACTCTATGAATACTACAGACAAATGTTTACAGAAATAAGATGGGTTGGAATAATTGAAAAAAAAATATTGCTCATGAGTAGGATGAGGCTATGTAATAAAAAATGATGATGCTACCAAAACTAATTTTCTTATTCAATGCCATAGGAATCAGACTACCAAAGAATGACTTTAGGACTAGGAAAAATAATAACAAAATTTATAAGGAAGAAGAAAAAGTCAAAAATCCCAGGAGAAATAAGAAGATATGAGAAAAGGGGCCTTGCAATGTTAGATTTTAAATTGTACTATACAATAATTTGACAAGAAATAGATCAATATAGACTAGATATACAATATGCAGAAGCAAATTTTAAAGATTACTCTAGTATTTGAAAATCACAAAGATCTCAGCTACTGGGATAAGAACTCACTTTTTGACATAATGTGCTGAAAAATTGGATATCCGTTTGGAACAAATTAGATTTAGACTAACACCTTAATACCTTGTACAAAGAGAAGCTCTAAATGGATATGTGACTTAGATATGAAAGGTCATATCATAAATTACAAGAAACATGAAAAATATACTTATCAGATAGAAAAGTTCATGACCAAACAAGGAATAGAAAGGATGGTAGAAGATAAAATAGAGAATCTAGATTATATAAAGTTTCATACCTTTAAAAGTTTTTACACAAGCTAATCTAATAAAACTAAGATTAAAAGGGAAATGACGAACTGGGGAAAAAATCTTTGTGCAAATCTCAGATAAGGCACTCATTTATTTGTGTTTATATGTATTATTAATAATAAGAAAAAGATTCATTCCTCAGTTGATTAGTGGTCTAAGATAAGAAATTGTTACAGCAATGGAGGAGAAAAGATGAGATAGCCTTTTAACTATTCTTTTATTTATAATTAGTACCACACAGTTGAGTACTTGTCATATCTTAACGTTTCATATTTTTTAGCTTTGCTTCTTTACCAGATTATAAACTTTTTAAAGTTCACTTGTTTTCAGTTGAGCCCAGTTCTTATTTGCTCCCTTTGGGATTTTCTTGGCAAAAATTCTGGCATGGTTTGCCACTTCCTTCTCTAGCTCATTTTACAGATGAAGAAATTAAGGCAAACAGAATTAAGTGACTTGCCTAATTAAGGGTCTGAGGCCATATTTGAATTTAGGAAGATAAATCTTTCTGACTCCAAGTCTGGCACTGCTACCCACTAAGGAGCTCTTTAATGGCAGAAACCAAATCATTTACTCTTCTGGATCCGCCCATAAGAATAGCAAATTGGATGTATGGACAAAGTGGATGGAGTAATTGGTGAGAAAGAGGTTTTTCAGAAGGCTGGCATTGAACTTTCTTCCTCACTTGATCAAGACATAGGAAAATCATTACCCACTCAATTAGTTGGATTTTACATATAATCATGAGAAGTTTTGTACCATTTACATTCACCCTCCAAGACTGTTTAACCCATGCTTCACTTCACTCTCTTCCCCTAATAAACTTCAGGGACCAGATACCATGCCCTGGAGGACTTAACTCTTTCCCCTCCAGAACAGCTCTTAGGGGCCTTGATTGTTGTTATTATTTGAAGTCACCTTTGAAACATAGAAGAACGCTTAAGCAATAAAAAAAAGAAGCATTTAACATTTTTAATGGTCCCCCTTTCATATTTTCTTATCTTTTTTTATTCTAATGTATACAGAATTTTACAAGCTGCTCTGGTGAGGGAAATTTTGGAAGTGAAAGCATATAATTGTGTATCCTTCCTTTTCACTCTAAATTTGGATAGGGTTGTCTTTGGGTTTGTGGCAAACACAAAGAAAAATGCTAAATATCTTGTACTGGTATACAGAATATGGTCCAGTGACATTAAATAATAAATTACAGATACTTTCTGACTGCTTACTTTCCTCACTGGGTTAGCAGCTTCATTTGTTATTAAATTATCTTTCTTTCATCAAAAGAAATTAAAAACAAAAAAAGCAGAATGCCTGAAAAGGGATTTCTGCTCATATCAATCACCAGGAATCAATCTGCTGTTTCATAAAAATATGATAGTAAAAAGAAGTCTTTTAAAATAACAAATTCAAAAGGTTCACCTGTTATTCATTTATCCAAAGTGCTGGTCAGTCAAGAGAAAAGCAGATCCTTCTTCAAATGGTTTATGGCTACAATTTCCTGTTGTGCTCTGAGAACTGAGAGATGAGAACTTCCTGTTCTTTTGTATTATTTTTACTTATCAATGGACTATTTATTAAAGGAAGGCCTTACAAATCAGCAATGTCTTTTATGGACTTTGTTTGCTGACATCCAAGCAACTTTAGAAAAGCAAGCTTACTTTAGGTGATAAAATTTTAATTTCATAGTGAAAAATGGAGAATGTTTATCATGAACCAATCATAATAGAAACACACTCATAACAAATGTGTAACACTTTAAGATCTGAAAAATGCATCCATATGGTTAACACGTTGTAGTTTTTTTGAGGTGTGTGTGTGTGTGTGTGTGTGTGTGTGTGTGTGTGTGTGTGTGTGTGTACTCCTCTCTTGGGTAATGGTTTTTGGTCTTATGTTTTTGTTCCTAAGCTCTTTTCATTTTAAATATCAAGCTCCCATTAGAATTGCAGCTCTTGAGGGTAGGGCCTGTTTGTCTTTATTTGTATTTCCAGTACTTTAATACAATGCCTGCCATGAAGTAATTCTATGCTTGTTGTTATTGTTTTTTAAATATGTTTTTATTTGTCTTTTTTTTTTTTTTTTTTTAATATCACCTAATTTTCATTAGTATCCTTTATCCCTCCCTTCTTAGAGAGCCATCCACAAATAGCATTTAGGGTAAAAGAAAATAAATGAAAAAGAATCATAACTGATGAATTGCATATGGTTTTTGCTGTATGTAATTGGACCATTCTGCAGATCTCTACTGGGGGGGAGGGCAGTATACTGTTCAGGGACATGTGGGGTAGGGGACAAAGAAGGGAGAGCAAGGGTGAAGCAGGTTGTGGTCCCTTTAAGAAACTGATTTGTGATCCTTTCTGATTAATTTGTGATTCAGATTACTCCCAGCTCCTCCTGGCTGATGCATTATCAATTCAAGAAGCTAGGACCTTTGATTCACAAATCCTGGTCAAAAGCACCTCTTTGAATTCCAATAGGAAATCCCGGCTTGTCCCTGTCCCAGTCCCCATCAGATCTGAGCCACATTGGGACTCCACCCACGGGCCCCTTTTGCTAAATCTCTCATTATAAAAAGAGCCAAACTAAAATCTTCTCTTTGCAGAGGTTCCAAACATGCCAGCACCATGCTTGGAACCCCAAGGAACTTCTTCCCACTAGAGTATTATTTCCAGTGCCATCCTCTCTTTATCCTCACCTATTTCCTTAACTAGACTTTAACCTTAGTTCCAATCCCCATAATAAACCTGTTTTATCAATCTAGGTTTTCGGGTCTATAAATTCCTTTACAGAGGACTCTTGTGCCGTCAAAAAGAGAATCCTCAGAACTCCCTACCCTTTCATTGCCACTAGATCTCATTCATTTAACTCCCTGACCACCAGAAACCCTAATTTCATTTGGGTGCCCCAAATCTAAACCTCATCAAGAGGAAGTACCTTGGAAGGGAAGTCAGCCACATTGTGGAGGCTGGAGAGGATGGGCAACACATGGAGCAGATATGTGGTACCCAGGTATAGACCCAGGAAAGTCTTACACAGGAGGACTGGGCATACAGGTGGAGAAGGGCAAGGGTCTTCTCTCTTGGTGCAGGAGGTCTCAATCTGTCAGCAGCAGGCAGATGGTCCATTCTTTCTCTCTTTTCCTCTTTTCCTTCCCATTCCTTTTCCCCTTCCCCTTCCTATTCCTTTTCCCCTTCCTCTTCCTCTTCCTCTTCTCTTTCCCCTTTCCCTTCCCTTTTCTTTTCTTATTTGCAGGACATGAGGTGAAACCTTAGGATTGTTTTGATTTTTATTTAGTGCTTGATGACTTGCAATATCCCTTTGAGGAAGTTACTATAGGTATTATCTTTTTTTAAAAAAATTTTTTAAAACAATTTTGTCCCCCTTGTCAGTCAGTTAATAAGCTGCTACTACTGCTTCACTTTCTGCCTCTAACCAAGTCCTGATTGTATTTGATTGGTGAGAGTTCACCTTATCTAGCAAGGGTTATACATAAAGTTAAATCTTATCAGTATCAGACCTGACCAGAATGCATTCTACCATCTTCCCACCCAACTGCTGATGTCATTCCATCTCTGTAAAATCCACTTCTTATTCTGGGAGTCATACCACAGTTCCAAGAAAGTTTTGTCTATCTCACTATCGTTCCTGACCAAATCACCCTCCTGCTACCACTCATTTAGGTCTTTTTTTTTTTCCCTTGTTGGAATGTAAATTCCATAAGGCCAAGGATTATCTCAGTTATAATTTATATCCCAGTCTTTAGCCTGTGGCAACCCATTAGTAAATACTTTTTCATTCAGCAGTTCAGATTTTAATAAGGCAAGGAAGTATATGATATGTTAGAAAAAAATCTTTTTAAAAATAACTTTTAAAAGATTTGGGTATTTTAGGGAATGTTTTAACCAAAATTTTAGCTTATTTAAAATACTTTAACACTTTCCATGCACCCCAAAACATTACTCTAGCTATATCAGATTCTTGTTTGTAGAAATAATTTGGGGGCAATAATACTAATGAATGAATGCCAAAATATTATTTATTCATTTATTGATTTATTTATTGGCCTTTGTCCATTTCATAGAGTATTATCTCTGACAAATTCATTTCGCTGCCTCTTCCATGAAGCTTGCCCTGATCCATCCATTAATAACAATTCCTCAGCCCTCCCAAAGCACATTCCTTCTCACTTCTCTATGGCATTTTTATTGAATACAAATTTATCTGTTGTCTTAAGACTTTCAACTCTTGCTCCTCTGAACTTTGTAGCATAGTGCTCTGCAAAGAGTAGTTAGTTACTTAATAACTATATGATAAATCAAATGGTTGAAATCAAATCATCAGGTATTTATTGGTTTTCTCCTCTGTTGGGCATTTTGCCCAATGTTTAATGATTATTTTAGATTTTAGTTTACATGTTGTTTAAATCCTGGTTTTCAAGATAACTGAAGTATACATTTTCTGGTATTAAAAAACTCTTAGCATTACAGATGAATCACTCTGTATATAAATGTCATTCCAACCAGCTTGAATGTAGTTCTGAAACATATCTTCAGGCTACAAAAATATGTTCCAGCAAACAAACTATTCCTTAGCCTGTCCACACTTCCTAGGTTCAGAGTCTAAGAGCTATAGAACACAGTGCATGTTGAAGCAATTGGGGCTTTGTGGCAGCAAGTGAAGCAGCTTCACAGCCTACTTTGTACCTGTTTACTTGCTCTAAATTCTTTTTCTAATTTTTTTTTTTAATTTTAAATTTAATGACACTGCCAAAAACAAAGAGCATTTTCATATACAAAGTACAAAAGGGAAAAAATAAAAGAAGATTCTTTGGAAAACAATAAATCTTTCTTCTTAACAACTTGATTTTTAAAGAATAATAAATCCATCATATTGTAGTTTCAAAGCTATCCTGTTTATGTTTTAGACAATTTTTCAAAGACTCTTTTTTTCTTTCTCTTTCTTCTCTTTTCTGATAGTAGCTTTCTTTCCTCCCCAAATCTTACCCATCCCAAGTAAGAAAAGAAAAATACAATCTTTTCAGCATAGGCAAACAAAATAGATCCATATATTGACCATGTGTGTCCCATTCATCAGGTCAGTAGTGAGGCAAAAATGGGCATTGTCATCCAAATGATGTCTTTTGTAGTCCTGGTTGGTCCTTAAGTCTTCCCAAGTTGTTTTGCTTTGTCATGGTGTTACCATACATAGTTTTTCCCTGTTTATTCTTACTTTCCCTCTGCTTCAGTTCATATATGTCTGTATCCACTTCTCTGAAGCCATCCTCTTCATCATATACTTTTGTGTCAGAAATGTCAGAGAGGCTAGAAAATCTCTGACCCCCAAAGAATCTATTTCTTGGTGATGTAACTTCTGTCGGGTTCCATACTGACCAGATGTATGGCCAATGGTTCCTGAGGTAAATTGGCATTGGGACAGTAACTTAAGTTCTGTTTTATCTTGGGCAAGTAAAGCTCTAGCAACTTATTTTAAGTCAAATATATTAATTCTTAGCGCCTTTTTTCCAGCCATGCTACATATATTTCAAGGGCTTGCCACAACAGCTGCAATAAGTATAAATTAGGTATAAGAATAAGGAGAATGTGTAAAGCTTTTATGCCGTTCAGGAGTATCCCTACAGAAATCTTTTTTTTTTTTCCATCACTTATTGAATATCTACTGTATACAAAATATTGTTCCATGTTTCTCAAGGTATAAAGAGAGAAGGCTATAGAACTCTTTCACTTTTTTATTCTCAGAAGTTTTGGAAATAGATTTGAATGAGATTTTAATTTAATATACAGAAATAACATACTAGTTTTTACTGTTATTAATTAGTTATGAGAAGATGAGAGAGAAATTTTTTAACAAGTTTAAATGAACAGGTAATTGTTTTTTTTTTTTTTTTTTTTTTTTTGACAGACCTCCGTGAGTGACTGCCTTCAGAAAGAAGCCTTCAAGAAGCAAGTGATGAAGCAGGTAGGTACAAGAAGAAATATTCAGTGTATCGGGCAAAGTCAGAATCTTTGGTTACATTGTCATATCTTGTCTGTGCATTTTGCTGATTGATTCAGTTCTTCATCCTAATTTCACAGCATAACAGGAGTCTAGAGAAAGGCTTTCTGGATTAGGATTTCAGACTTCTCGTGTCAGTGTTGGAGGAAGAATTAATTGTTTGCTCCCGTACTAGGGCAGATTACCCCATTTTTGGCTTTAAGACAGCTTAGCAGTATGAGAAGTAGGGCTGTTAATTAATAATTTCTGTTCTTGAACTAACAGACTGAAAATGGGAAATAGCATTCCTCTTCTCAAAATACTTTCAGACTTTCAGCTTCTTTGAAATATGAATGGTATATACATTCTAAGTCCTGATGAGTAATAAGTGGTTTAAAAAAAACCTGGAGGACAAGTTTGCCAACAGAGTGAATATTTCTTGCTTTCATTGAGGTATTAGGTTGAGGAATTTTTAATTCATTTCTCTCGATGTGCACTAACTGCTTGTGATTCTCCTTGTGTCTTTTTAAAGGACACATTTTTCCCCTTTTGCCTCAGGCAGGTGGGCAGGGAAAAGACCAATTTCAGGGGCAGTCTGGTTCCTGTGCCTTTCCCTCTCACCTCTTTTGGTAGCCTTAGGCCATCCCCAAACTTTAGTATTCTCACCTGATTTTCTGATGAAGCCCAAGGGTGCCAGGTCTTTTGTTTGTATCCATATCTCCAAGGTCTGGTAATACAGAGCCTGGCTGCTCATTGACAGGATTTTTTTTTTTTTTTTTTATAAAGTAAATAGTCCCCTAAAAATTTGTAGATTGAAAGGAACTAGAATGGACAAAGAGTCCACCATAATTGTAGCTTTACCACAGTTCATGCAAATGTCTGTAAACAAGCCAGCATATATAGTAAGTCAATAGACTGGTCCCTGCTAACTGCACAGTTGTAACAGGTTCTGGAGTGATAGTAAAGTTTTCCTTTTTATGACTTAACAAAAGTTTTCTCAAAGGACTAGGATTTTTATCTAATCTTTAAAAATTTGGAGGGTTGCAGTTTGATATAAAGGAAAAGGGGGAAGGGGGTACTTGAGCCTTATGCCACTTGAGCCTTATGCCACTAGCTCTTTAGAAACCAGAGTTTGAAAACAGTGATTGAAGAGTGTCCGCTTTATTATTGATGGGTGCCCTGGTACCTCCTTGAGGCCTGATAGGGAGCCTGGAATCCAAGCTGCCTGATGAGCTATTCTCTTGTGTCAGTTAAGCAGACATTTTTTAAGCACTTCTGTTGGCCAGGCCTCTAAGCACTGGGGATAAGCTAGGTTCTGCCTCAAGTTGCTGACAGTCTAGTGGGGGAATAACACGTCAAAGGAATATGAAAAGGGAGAATTGGGGGAAGGATACATGTGCACATGTGCAAAAAATGTTTGTGACAGCTCTTTTTGTAGTGGCTAAAAACTGGAAAATGAGTGGATGCCCATCAGTTGGAGAATGACTAAATAAGTTATGGTATATGAATGTTATGGAATATTATTGTGCTGTAAGAAATGACCAGCAGGATGATTTCAGAGAGGCTTGGAAAGACTTAAATGAACTGATGCTGAGTGAAATGAGCAGAACTAGGAGCTCATTATACTTGGAAATAGCAAGACTATACTATGATCAATTCTGATGGACGTGGCTCTCCTCAACAATGAGATGATTCAAGCCAGTTCCACTTGTTCAGTGATTGAAGAGAGAGAGCCATCTACAACTAAAGAGAGGACTGTGGGAGCTGAGTGTGGACCACAACATAGCATTTACACTCTTTCGGTTATTGTTTGCTTACATTTTTGTTTTCCTTCTCAGGTTTTTTTTCTTTCTTTCTTGATCTGATTTTTCTTGTGTAGCAAAACACAAGATAAATGTATAAATATGTATACATATATTGGATTTAACATACATTTTAACATACTTAACATGTATTGGACTACCTGCCATGTAGGGGAGGGGGAAGGAGGGGAAAAGTTGGAACAGAAGGTTTTGCAAGAGTCAATGTTGAAAAAATTACCCATGCATATGTTTTGTAAATAAAAAGCCATAATAATAATAATAAAAGAAACAGTTAATGATAAAAAAAAAGAAAAAACAGTTAATGATTAAAAAAAAAAAAAGAAATGAGAGACTTATTAAAACTTTTTGTCAAGATTGCCTTCAGGATTTGAAACATTTTGATTTACTTATTTTTTCATTCCATCTGTATTAGATATTTTTGAAAAAGAATCAAGGCTCCAGTCCAAGGGAATCTATGTATAACTAGTTATGTTTATAGTCATTAATTTTCTTGTAACTAAGGGTGTTTTCAGAGTTACATGAGATGAGATATTGACCTTTTACCAGTCTGGCATAGATCATGAGATCATTGACTTAGAGCTGGAAGGGGCCTAAAAGGGCATCTAGTTCTCAAAAATGAGACCCAGAGAGATTAAGTAGTAGCCATAGACCAGGGAGGTAAACCAAGACTCTTAAACGGAGGTCTAGGGTTCTTCATCATGAGGATCTCAGAATCCATTAACTCTCAGTTTTTACCAGCCCCTTCCATTTATAAATCCTGCACTTCTCTTTGTGGTGGCTTTTAAAGACCTTCCCCTTTTCACCCCTTCCTCTTGTGGTCATATTGATGAGAAATCTTATAACTCAACAGTAGTAGAAGGAAAATATTGTATGTTGTATACTAGAATTGTTGCTTTTAAATTTACCTTATTTGCTAGTACCTGTAGGTGAGAATTTTTAGGCCCTAAATTACATAATGGACACGCTGAAAATAGTAGAATCACTTATTTTCAAATGTTAAAATAAATAGTGATTTCTCTTTCTAGTCTTTTGAATGTTTATATGAAGATATAGTTCACATTTGAAAATATGATAACAATGCCAAATTTAGGTTAACCAGTTTAACTCATAAAGAACAAGGAAAATCTTTAGAATTTTGAAGATCTTAAATGGTATTCCTAGAAACACTTTATTTTTAAGAAAATAGCTTCTTATTGATGCTGAAAAAGCTTTTTGCAGACACTGTTTTTGTTATTCTGCATGATTTTAATGTCAATCAATTAGTAAATATTTGTTGAGTACTGATGCCCAAGGGGCTATTTTAGTACAAGTCTAAGAACTGGACTCTTACCTTTCTGGGTTGGGAAATGGAAGTCTCTAGGTAGCAAAATGTATCTATTTCATTTCAAGGGTCATAGGTTCTGAAGTCCATAAGAGAACTTTCCTGCCTGTTCATCTACCATAGCAGATGTTACATCTAGGCAGAAGCTGCTGGTTTTCTCAGCAGATCATTTCTCATGAACTGAGATTTTTGGCATCCTCTGTTTCTCTTTCTAGCACTCTGAAACTGATATGGCCTAAGTAAGAGGGCATTCTGCAGGACTGAAGGCCATTCGTCTGTTTTTCTTTGTTCAGTGAGTTGCCATAGCCAAAGAAATAATCAACAAGTAGGCAGTCTAATAGTAATAAGCCTTCCCACATTTGGCTTGGTTAATCCTTTTAATAATGATAGTGATCGTGATGATGATGATAATAATGTCTTCTGCATGCCAATAACTGTGCTGTTTATAAATATTAGCCCCTCACAACAACCCTGGGAGGCAGGTGCTATTATTAATCTCCATTTTCTAAGTGAGGAAACTGAGGCAAATAGGTAAAGTGACATGCCCAGGGTCATACAGCTGTTTAAGTGTCTGAGGCTGATTGAATTCAGATCCTCCTGACTTTTATAGTCAGGTTCCACCCATTGGACCATCCAGATGTCACTTGGTTTTTGGTTGGAGCCATAATGAAACTTCTCCAGCATATAATGGAAAATATAAATCGGGGAAAAGGAATGAGAAAAGGTAAAGAGTTATAGGCTACATAGAAGCCGTGTGTGTGTGTGTGTGTGTGTGTGTGTGTGTGTGTGTGTGTGTGTGTGTGTGTGTATCATGAATTTTTTTCTTCAGGAAAAGAAATGGTAGACACTGGTATTGCAAACACAAAATTAGATCACAACGGATGAAGTTTATTATATGCTAACATAGGAAATGACTTGTTATTGATTTGTCATTCCTTAATCAGTGATTTGAACAATCAGACCACTGACTTGTTAGAGCAAATATCAAAATTAATACAAAATTAGAGCAAAGATTGAAATTAACACAAATTTAAAACAAAGATAAAAATGAGAAAATAAAATATGGTTTGAGGTGAAAATAATTCAATCCTGATCTATTCAAACAAGTTATTCATGGGTGATGGATAGAAGAGAGGACATAGGATCAGACTATAATTTCATATAGTTTAGCATCAATTGCCATAAAAAGAATACCCAGAAAGCCTAAAAACACTTTAATCAGCAAACATTTGACTTCTAAGCCAAGCAGAGAGAGACATGGTAGGTAGCCATAGACAATATTGTTTTATGTTCTAATAAGCTCACTTGTAAAATCTTATAGAAAAAATAGAGATTATGAACAGCATTACCTCAAAGCAGAGAGAAGCAGGGGAAGATAAAGCCAGTTAAGAGCAAACATTGAGAGCAATTAAGCAGATTCATCCTGATAGCTTTTAAGAATAAAAATGGAAGGAGAACAACAAACAAATAATAGGAAAATTTCTAAAGATTTTTATTACAGACTTTTTATTTCCATCAAGTGGAGCAAACTACCACCCATTGCCCTTGGATTCCAATTGTATATTGTTTATAGAAGAGATAGAGACAACACTTCAAAATATGAAAATGGGAAAACCACGTTTATTAAATCAAGTATACAAAGAAGAGATGAATAAGTGAATGAAGGAGAAAGTCCTGGAAGGATTAATACTGATCTAGTATGAAGTGAGGACAACAGTTTATACAATCTCTACAGTAATATAATGGAAAACAATTTTGACTTTAGAAAATATATAATGGCATATCTTGTGATCTCTTTGCAGAGAAGTGATAAACTGGATGTGCAGAATGACACATTTTCAGACAATGAGTTTATTTTGTTGAACTAAATTCATTTGTTATAAAATAGATGGTTCTCTTTGGGATGTGGAGTCATGATGAATGATCATGATTTTTCTTTTTCAGAATTTTTTTATTAATTTATAATTATACTTTTTTTGACAGTATATAAGGATAAGTAAATTTTTTTATAACATTATCCCTTGTATTCATTTTTCCAGATTTTTCCCTCCTTCCCTCTACTCCCTCCCCTAGATGACAGGCAATCTCATACATTTTACATGTGTTACAATATAATCTAGATATAATAGATGTGTGTAAATCCAATTTTCTTGTTGCATGTTAAGTATTAGATTCCGAAGGTATAAGTAACCTGGGTAGATAGACAGTAGTGCTAATATTTTACATTCAATTCCCAGTGTTCCTTCTCTGGGTATAGTTGTTTCTGTCCATCATTGATCAGCTGGAAGTGAGTTGGATCTTCTTTATGTTGAAGATTTCCACTTCCATCAGAATACATCTTCATACAGTATTGTTGTTGAAGTGTATAGTGATCTTCTGGTTATGCTCATTTCACTCAGCATGATCATGATGTTTAAAAAAAGAGGGGGGGGGAGTAATAAGCATTAATGAGACATTTAAAATACTTAGAAGAGTTTTAGAGGGTATTTCTATCCTATTAAAGTTTTTTAAGTTTTCTTTCTTATTATGATATTAAGAAGCATAAATATTTCTATGTACAAAGAAAAGAGATGGGATGATCCTACATATTTGTGTGGATCTGTGGATATTTGTGGATACCATCAAGACCATTGCATTGGAAGAAATCTATAACCACTCAAAAGAATTTGGCCTGACTATGCACACTGATAAAGAATATCTATTTCCAAGATTATGATATGCAATTAGATAAATAGCCTATAGAGCTTGTCCATCAGTTGGTTGGTTGATTATTGTCCTTCATTCTCAAAGACGTCCAAAATGACAACCTGTGTGAAGAATATGTCTGACTATGATCAGACCAGGATGAGCTCGGAGCGCTCTGCCACAGGTTGGACCAATGTGAACATATAGACCATGTGAACATTTGGGTTGGATTCTCTAACTTTGTTCTTCTGAGCTAATTCAGTTCTGCTTTGCTTCTAGAGCACAGCCCTTTTTCTGAGGAGGGCATGCTGAGGGGCCTGGGCCAGTGTCTCCCATGTCATGCAGTCAGTTCTAAAGTTCTTAAAAGACCTTGCAAGTAATCAATCATGTATCACTTTTCTGACCACCATGTGAGTGCTTATCCTGTAAGAGTTCTCCATAAAATAGTCTTTTTGCCTATCAGATATATATATTGGATAGAGAGCCAGGAATGAACAGAAGGTTGTCTGGCTAGTTCACTTTCAGGAACTGCAAAGACTCTTCAGTGATCCCAGATTTCCCCCAGAAACAAAAACATCATTTAAATGCCCGGATGCCACACCAACATTGTATGACTAGGAGTCCGGGCACACCAGAGCCCCCAGCAAGCTACAAACAAAACTGTTCAGAGGACAGTGGACCCAGTGCATGGTTTGAGTAGGCTTCATCCATAAACAAATGAGAATTTGGAATAAAGAATTGGAATAAAAGATTTCAAAGATATTACTAGGGAGATGTAGGAAGGAAAAAGAAGATGAAGTGGTCATGTGGGAAGAGCACAGTGCCATTGGTGTCTCTGATACTGAGAAAAGGCAAGGAAGGTACCAAATATGTTGGATAGAAACCTCTCTCTTCTTCCCTCCCTTCCTAGGCATGTTGTGGAAGCATAAGGACAAAGCTCACAAAGATGGTTTGCAGTCTGCATTGTTGGAAGGAAATAGAAATTGATGAAATAATAAATCTCTGTGTGCATTTCACTTTCATTGGGAAGTTAGCTTAACATACATTAAACAGAATAAGCTAATCAGAAAATAAATACGTGATATAATTTTGAAGAACCAAAAGCCTTCAGAGATGAGAGAAAAGAGAAGAAAGCATTATAGATTTGTGTGAAGACACAGAATCCCTTAGAGGAGAGTTGCTATCCAAGTCTGGGCCTTAAAAGATAGATGGAATTTAGAGAAGAGGAAAAGGAAAAACATTGAAGGCAGAAAAAAAATAGCATAAGCAAAGACACAGAGGTCCTTAAAGTACTGAAATTTTGCTTTCAGCCACAGTGAACTAAATAACAAATTGTCCCAAGATAACAAATTACATTAGAATCCTGTTAGAAAGTGCCTTGCCTACCACAGGTCTGTATATAATGTCACTGAACTGACTGAAAGATGGTATATTGAGTCAGTTTGATTTATCATAAGCATTATAAAATTCTGAATTACTAGTTTATAATAAAGCCAGAGCTCTTTTCACAATATACTTCATTGAATTGGGAGGTGGAATTAAAATGGTGGAGAAAAGGTTCACTGGAGCTTTCTCTAAATCCCCTCTAAACCCTTTAAATAACAGTTCTTGAAGTGGTAAAACTTGTCCAGAAGGACAGGATGAAATGATGTTCCAGCCAAAATCAACTTAGAAGGTTTCAGGAGAGGTCTGTTGCTCCTTGATGACAGTGGAGCATAGTCTAGCAAAGGCCACACCAGCATACCCCCAGCCCCAGGAGTGGTAGCTCCTGAATCAGCAGCAGCAGATGCTTCTGGTGCTCTCAGGCCACATTTGTAAGGGGGTTGAACAATTGATAAGAAGGAAATTACACGGGTCTTTTTGCTGACAATGGGAGCAGGACTCTGTTGCTTTGCCTGTACTCCAATCCAGGTTGCAGTTCTGCATAGCTATAAGTTTTTTTTTTTCTTTTTTGAAAAATTAATTAGTAATTTTTTCCCAATTACATGTGAAAACAATTTTTAACATTTGCTTTTTAAAATTTGGGGTTCCAAATTTTCTCCTTCTCTTCCCCCTTTTATTGAGAACACAATATATGTATAGTCATGCAAAACACATTTCTGTATGAGTCATTCTGTAAAAGAAAATATAGACAAAGTACTTTTGAGCTGCATTTAGGCTCTACAATTCTTTCTCTGGAGGTAGATAGCACCTTTTATTGTAAATCCTACAGAATTGTCTTGGATCATTGTTTTGATAAGAATAATTGTTATCCATAATACATCATATAATTTTATTTTTATGTATATATAAGTTTAGGAAATCAAAAATCAAAATGTAATTTTTCCTCTTTTTTGGTATTATTTAAATTGATTTTCTCATACTCAAATGAATTCATGATTTCATCAGTTTGGGAATTTTCCTGATAATGATAACAGATTGCAATCCATTCATCCCTGCCCATATTGAGAAATTCTCATTCATTACTTGAAGAACTATCAAATATATTTCTCATTAACATCCTTTAGTACTTTTATTCATGAGCCAGGAGAAATTAAAAATTCTGTGACTGGACAGAATAAGCACTATAAAATGAGGGAGTTGGAGTTGGTGACCTCAAAAGTCCCTTCTTAGCTGTAAATCTGATCCTGAGCAGTGATTAAATGCCCTCTTAAATTGAAATTAGAGCTCTATTCTATGAAAAATTGAATCTAGAAGGAAATTCTAGAACAAAAATTCACCCAGGAGGTCCAACGGAACATGGTGAAGGCCTCCTTCCCTTTCTTCTAACCCCAAAGGACCGTCAGTGGAATACTCTGGCTTACCATCTATCATCCCTTTCCTTCATCATAAGACCAGTCCATCTTCTCTTCTGTCCTATAGTCTTTGATTATATTGTTTGGAGTTCCTCATGGGTTATATTGCAAACTACTTACATTCTTTGCGTTGTCCTCTATAATGTTCACTTTTAGTTCTTCAGAGACAACTGCTTATTTTAGGTTTTCTGCCATATGTCAACACCTGTAAAACAGCTGTTTTAAAAACATGGGCCTTTGCTATTATGGGAAGCTTATGGTCAATAAAAAATGTTTTATAACTTCCTCAAAGCAAACTAACCCACTCTTCTCCTTTTTTTGGGGGGGGGTGATTTTCAATATCTGGAATTCTTTGTATTTTTTTTTTTTGTATTTTTAATTTTTTTCCCTTTTCAATTCTGGGTCCAACTCATTGTCCATTGTATTGCCCATCATCCCAAACATTGTAGGACAAGCTCTATATTCAGACACATGTTAAAATCTGGGCAATATATATTTTTTACTGTGTGAATGGTCAGGATAAACGCCTTTGCATGATTATAGATCTCTTCCAGGAGGCTCTGCCATGTCCAGAGACTTGATGAAATCAAGATAATGTCTCCTACAAAGAGGAGCTTCTGGAGGATTCATAAGAAATCTCTCTTCGAACTGACCATAATTTATAAGAAACCGAACCATTCTCCAATTGATAAATGGTCAAAGGATATGAACAGACAATTCTCAGAGGAAGAAATTGAAACTATATCCACTCACATGAAAGAGTGTTCCAAATCACTACTGATCAGAGAAATGCAAATTAAGACAACTCCGAGATACCACTACACACCTGTCAGATTGGCTAAGATGACAGGAACAAATAATGACAAATGTTGGAGGGGATGTGGGGAAATTGGGACACTAATACATTGCTGGTGGAGTTGTGAAAGAATCCAGCCATTCTGGAGAGCAATCTGGAATTATGCCCAAAAAGTTATCAAACTGTGCATACCCTTTGACCCAGCAGCGCTACTACTGGGATTATATCCCAAAGAAATACTAAAGAGCGGAAAGAAACATATATGTGCCAAAATGTTTGTGGCAGCTCTTTTTGTTGTAGCTAGAAACTGGAAGATGAATGGATGTCCATCAGTTGGAGAATGGTTGGGTAAACTGTGGTATATGAAGGTTATGGAATATTATTGCTCGGTAAGAAATGACCAGCAGGAGGAATATAGAGAGGCCTGGAGAGACTTAAATCAACTGATGCTGAGTGAAATGAGCAGAACCAGAAGATCACTGTACACTTCAACAACAATACTGTATGAGGATGTATTTTGATGGAAGTGGAAATCTTCAACATAAAGAAGATCCAACTCACTTCCAGTTGATCAATGATGGACAGAGGTAGCTACACCCAGAGAAGAAACACTGGGAGGGGAATGTAAATTGTTAGCACTAATATCTGTCTGCCCAGGTTGCATGTACCTTCGGATTCTAATGTTTATTGTGCAACAAGAAAATGATATTCACACACATATATTGTACCTAGACTATATTGTAACACATGTAAAATGTATGGTATTGCCTGTCGTCGGGGGGAGGGAATAGAGGGAGGGGGGGTAATTTGGAAAAATGAATACAAGGGATAATATTATAAAATATATGTATATATATATATATATATAATAAAAAAAAAAAAAACAAAAAAAAACAAATCAGATTTGCCTTCCACCTGTTGGAACTTCTGCTCTTTTAAGGGTATTTAAACTCTTAGCAGCCTCAAAGTTTGTCTTTGGCTCCCAAGAGTGCCACTGACCTCATTTATATTAATTATTTGCTAGCCATAATTAATAAATTAAATACTAATTACCCCCCCCCCAAAAAAAAAAAAAAAAAAAGAAATCTCTCTTCAATCCAGTCTCTGCCCTGTATTTCTTCCCAACCTGTGGCAAATATTTTTGGTGAGCATACATCTCTGTATTTTATGCTTGCCTGATATTTAAGAGAGGGTCATTGGACAAATTTATTTCTGTTATATCTTCCATGAAATCTTAAATAATCTTGCTATACAGATGGAGAGTCATCTTGTTGTAAGAGATACCAGGTGGAATGCTTCTCCCTTTCCCCATAAATAATAAGCAACATGAGTTAGTCATTATGAGCTGATAAAGATATGTTCCATTGTTGAAAATTATTTGTGAAAGCTTGCTTGTTTTTTAGTCATGTACTCATTAAGGAGCTCCTTAGTTCATGTATAGATGGGAGAGTAAGCAATATACGCTCAATAGTTGTTGGAGTCAATGGATATGATTTCCCTCCTTTAGCACTCTCACAACCTTCAACAAGGATCTCATAAATGCTTGATCCAGGCTGGCTGCTTTTTCCATATTTGTTCTCTTTTCATCTCAGAGACTGTGGTGCTAGGATTTAAGTGTGTTGATTTCACCATCCTTGGCAGAGAAAACAGTTTGTTGTGATAATTTTTGGAAATCATTTCCATTTTTTTGTTCAGTAGACCATTTTCTATTCTTATCCTTGAATGCTCTTGGAATGGTTTTACTTAATTGATTATCTTGCTAGTCTTTCTTTAGACTAGTTTTACCCTTCATTGCTTCTCTCTTCTTTATGAGATTATGCCTGTCACAATTGACCATCCTTCACTTTATAGGTGAGTTAATTTTCTAAGTTGATAATGCCTTTGGTATACATTTCACAGTTAAATCAAATGTTTACTAAGGTACTTAATAGGTTCTTTTGTTCTTGTAGGAGTTAATTTATAGCAGTTTAACTTCTATTTAAAATTATTATAGTTGGTGTTAATATTGTTTTTAGTGCCCCTTTCCCTTTTTTTCCAATGACTTGATAATATCTTCTTCTTATTACTAGTCCTTATTTATTATACATTCTGATTTTAACTCTGATGAGTCATTGGACTGACTGTGTGCACAGACGACTAACTCAAAGATATCCTTTATCTCTTCATGGTTTTTATGGACAATTTCTTTCTGATATTATTTGATAGAACTCAGCAATGCCTTTTTTTTTCTTTTCTTGAGAAAGTATTCATGATATAGAGGTGTGAAACTTCTGTATTAATCTATAAGACTTCGGCTTTTCTTGTATCCTTCTGTGTCTTTAATGACCCTTTCCTACCTTTTTCATTGAAGCCATAAAGTATCAGAGTGTATTTTGATTTATTTTGGAGGTCTGTAAATTGAAGGAATTGACCTAACTACTTATTTGCTATTTCTGTGGTCCCTTTAAGCTTTAAAGCTAGTGAGAGTACACATGGAGGAGTGTAATGGAGAATGTTGGGCATGGAGTTGGCAGTTTGTGTTCAAGTCCTGACTGATACTTGTTGTCTGTATGATCCTAGACAAGTTGTTTATATTCATTAGGTCTGAGATTTTTCTACTCTAAAGGAAGGCTGAACAAGGGGAGCCGTAACATCCTTTCTGGCCCTAGGTCTTTGATTGTTCCTGTGAGATTAATTCAGTCTTTATAGGAATCTGTGGCCTCTCTAATGTGGAGACACTCTCCACTTGTCAGTGTGAAAACGCTCACGACCAGCAAAGGAGGCCAGCCACTCAGAAATGAATTTTTTGGCTGGGACAACTCATGAGAGTTTGGCAAAATAAATGGGATAAAACTGTTGTTTACTATGGAATTATTATTTTTAAAATCTTTTTCTTTACTTTTATTAACAGACTAAACTTGAAATTCAGAAGGCCCTAGCAGAAGATGCCACTGTGTATGAATATGACAGTATTTATGATGACATGCAGCGGAAGAAGGAGGAAAGTAATCCTAAATTGCTTTCAGTAAAAGATAGAAAGGTTTGTGTTTGAAATTTTAGATTTCTGTATGGCCTACTTCTGAATGTCTATGTTTCTTCTGAGTTCAAGGTGTTTCTCTACATATGCTTTGGTTGAAATGATCTTTTGCAATCTTACTATTTGTGTTTCCATCAGAATCTTATTATTAAGAATAAAATAACAATTTCTAATTTTTTAATATTCTTAAATGGTACTCAAGTAACTGTATGGCATGCTGGAGCTTCTGAGAATAACTAGTCACTACTTCTAAGTTTGCTGTGAAAATATTGATATTTGCTGTAACAGCTTGCAACCCCACTTCAACTCCCCCCCCAAATAACATATGTAGAAAATTTACATTGATCTTCTTCACAATTTCTAGAGATTGGCTATTCTCTTTATAAGACAGGGGGCTTTGCATAATATGCAATAGAAATAAACTGCAACCTTTTCCAGTAAGATCAGGAGTGAAACAAGGTTGCCCACTGTCACCATTACTATTCAATATAGTACTAGAAACGCTAGCCTCGGCAATAAGAGCCAAGAAAGAGATTCAAGGAATTAGAGTAGGAAATGAAGAAATCAAACTATCACTCTTTGCAGATGACATGATGGTATACTTAGAGAACCCCAAAGACTCTGCTAAAAAGCTATTAGAAATAATTCAGAATTTTAGCAAAGTGGCAGGATACAAAATAAATCCACATAAATCCTCAGCATTTTTATATATCACCAACAAAATGCAACAGCAAGAGATACAAAGAGAAATTCCATTCTAAACAAATGTTGAGAGTATAAAGTATTTAGGAATCCATCTGCCAAAGAATAGTCAGGAATTATATGAGAAAAATTACAAAACACTTGCCACAAAAATAAAGTCAGATTTAAATAATTGGAAAGACATTCAGTGCACTTGGATAGGCCGAGCGAATATAATAAAGATGACAATACTCCCCAAACTAATCTATTTATTTGGTGCTATACCAATCAGACTCCCAAGAAACTATTTTAATGACTTAGAAAAAATAACAACAAAATTCATATGGAAGAATAAAAGATCGAGAATTGCAAGGGAACTAATGAAAAAAAAGTCAGAGGAAGGTGGTCTAGGTGTACCTGATCTAAAGCTATATTATATAGCAGCAGTCACCAAAACCATTTGGTATTGGCTAAGAAATAGACCGGTAGATCAGTGGAACAGATTAGATACAAAGGACAAAAAAGGATACATCTATAGCAATCTAATCTTTGACAAACCCAAAGATACCAACATTAGGGATAAAAATTCATTATTTGGAAAAAACTGTTGGGAAAACTGGAAATTAGTATGGCAGAAATTCCATATGGATCCACACTTAACACCATATACCAAGATAAGATCAAAATGGGTCCCTGATTTAAGCATAAAGAATGAGATAATAAATAGATTAGAGAAACAGAAAATAGTCTACCTCTCAGACCTGTGGAGGAGGAAGGAATTTATGACCAGAGGAGAACTAGAGATCATTATTGATCACAAAATAGAAGATTTTGATTATATCAAACTAAAAAGTTTCTGTACAAACAATACTAATGCAAACAAGTTAGAAGGGAAGTAACAAATTGGGAAAATATTTTTAAAGTTAAAGGTTCTGACAAAGGTCTCATTTCCAAAATATATAGAGAACTGACTCTAATTTATAAAAAAATCAAGCCATTCTCCAATTGATAAATGGTCAAAGGATATGAACAGACAATTCTCAGATGATGAAATTGAAACTATATCCACTCATATGAAAGAGTGTTCCAAATCACTACTGATCAGAGAAATGCAAATTAAGACAACTCCGAGATACCACTACACACCTGTCAGATTGGCTAAGATGACAGGAACAAATAATGATGAATGTTGGAGGGGATGTGGGAAAACTGGGACACTGATGCATTGTTGGTGGAGTTGTGAAAGAATCCAGCCATTCTAGAGAGCAATCTGGAACTATGCCCAAAAAGTTATCAAACTGTGCATACCCTTTGACCCAGCCGTACTACTACTGGGCTTATATCCCAAAGAAATACTAAAGAGCGGAAAGGGACCTGTATGTGCCAAAATGTTTGTGGCAGCCCTTTTTGTAGTGGCTAGAAACTGGAAGATGAATGGATATCCATCAATTGGAGAATGGTTGGGTAAATTATGGTATATGAAGGTTATGGAACATTATTGTTCTATAAGAAATGACCAGCAGGAGGAATACAGAGAGGCTTGGAGAGACTTACATAAACTGATGCTGAGTGAAATGAATAGAACCAGAAGATCGCTGTACACTTCAATGCTGTATGAAGACGTATTCTGATGGAAGTGGATGTCTTCAACATAAAGAAGATCCAACTCACTTCCAGTTGATCAATGATGGACAGAAACAACTACACCCAGAGAAGGAACACTGGGAAGTGAATGTAAATTGTTAGCACTACTGTCTATCTACCCAGGTTACTTATACCTTCGGAATCTAATACTTAATGTGCAACAAGAAAATGGTATTTACACACATATATTGTATCTAGGTTATATTGTAACACATATAAAATGTATGGGATTGCCTGTCATTGGGGGGAGGGAGGGGAAAATCTGGAAAAATGAATACAAGGGATAATGTTATAAAAAAAAAAATTAAAAAAAAAAAAAGACAGGGGGCTTTGTTTGCACTTTCATAGATAATAGATCCCATAACATCAAATTGAAAAAGGAAAGAAAAGAGAATTGAAGTATTTAAAATTTATTTTAGTTAGACTTGATGTTTGATTTTCTATAAAAATATTTGGATTTAAAAAAAAAACATATAAAAGTGTTAATTTCTTTTTGAGGCTATTTTCCCATTCTTTTGGTACCTACCAGTAAGAGAATATAGAGAAATGCTATTTAAAATGCCTCCACTAAGTATGCTAAACAACAGCATTGCCTTATACATTTTACATTTAATGGCATATTTGGTAGGAGAAGAGTACTCAGAAGAGAAGAAGATGGCACAATAAACGTAAAAATACATTCCACTCTTGGAACAGAGAAAATAGCATCAGTCTATATTGGCTCCTTCTGGATTCAGATTTTCATTAAATACAGTTCTAGTTTCAACTTTAATGGGCCATTATGAAAGTCTCTATTCCCTCCTGGTTTGAATTCAAATTCAGTCTCAGACTCGTTCTATCTATGTAACTCCAGGCAAATCACTTACCTTCCATTGGCCTCAGTTCCCTCATCTGTAAAATGAGAATAATAATAGTGCCTGCTTTCCAGGGTTCTGAGGATCTAATGAGATGAAAATTGTAAAGCCCTTAGTGCAGTGCCTGGCACATGGTAGGCATATGTAAATGTATTAGTTGGTACTATTATTGTCATTATAATTAAACGATAATGAGAAGTATCTTTGGCACTCCTTTAAAAAACAATCCATGGTGTGTTTTTCTTTTAGCCTAAGTACATCCACAGCCTACTAAAAGCAGTGGAGATAAGAAAAAAGGAGCAAGAGAAAAGAATGGAGAAGAAAATTCAGAGAGAACGAGAAATGGAGAAGGGAGAATTTGATGATAAAGAGGCATTTGTAACATCTGCTTACAAGAAGAAACTTGAGGAAAGAGCTGAGGAGGCAGAAAGAGAGAGGAGAGCCGCTGCCCTGGAGGGTGAGTGTTGATGGCTGGGCCCAGGTTCACAAGAGGGATGTGACTTTGTCAGAAGTGCTTGTACTCTCATGCAAAAACCTCTTAAAATGTTCTTTTTAAAATCTTAATGATTTTGGATTAATTGGATAATTAATCGGATAAATTGGATTAATTCCAAAACTTGCAAATGCTTCAAGAAACGAAGAGTAGGAAAATGAACTTCATAAAAAGTTATGAATTTTTCTCATGCAATTTCACACACGCGTGCGCGCGCATGCACACACACACACACCACACTTAACAGAGTATTACTAAATTGTTCTGTTTATGTCCCCTTGGTGCTCATCTCTTTCTTCCGCCATCTTTCACAGGTTTGGTTGATGTTCTTCTCTATGTCTTTTCCATTGCCCACCAACCCACCTTCTCCCCTCCCCTTCAAATAGAAGTCGAGGTGTATAGTCAAGCCAAACCAGTCAGTTCATTGACCTTGTCTGGTTCTGTACCTCTAGGTGGGAAGTGCATGTCATCATCAATCTGTCAAAATCAGGATTGGCCCCTTCCTTGGTCAGTGGTGAGGTCTTTCCAAATTTTATCTCCTCGAATTTTTGTGGTGGTGAATTGTGCACTTTCTGCTTGTTTCCCTCCATGAATTTTCGTTTTACATTCATCTCCCGTGGCTATCCTCTCCTTCATTTCTTATGGCCCTGTGCAGTGTCATCACTTTATCTAATGGGGTACATACTTTGTTGAGTAAACCAGGGGAGAATTCATCCAGCCATGTCCTATGCATGTCTCTTTTGTCTCTTCCTCTCTATCAAAAAACAAGGCTTCACAAACAATGGTATTCAATGGGTTTTATAGACATTGTGATATAAATCTTTGTTTTACAACCCCCCAAAATGTTTTTCTTACAATAGCCCCTTGACGAAGCGTGCAAGTATTTGCATCGTCTCTATTTTAGAAATGAAGAAACTAAACCTGGGTTACTTAGCTACAGAGCACATGTCACATGCAACCCCACTATCCTTTCTGGCTCCCTGTTTTTCCTCTCTTTTCTGAATCTACATATTGGACATAAAGATCTGGGTCTCAGTCCCCCCCTCAGCCACTTGTTTTGACCTTATTAGGAAAGTCACCTGAGTTCTTAGATTCTCATTTTTCTCCTCAATAAAATCAGGTGCTAATCCTTTGCCTGGCCTTTCTTGTTACAAGAAGTAGCTTAAGTTGGAGTTCTTTCTGTGAGTTAGCTATTGTCACACCATGATCATGTTGTGTTTTTGGTTCTGCCTAGCTCGACTGGATGTAACCAAGCAGAAGGATCTCAGTGGATTTTATAGGCACCTTTTAAATCAAACAGTCGGAGAAGAGGAAGTCCCTAAATGCAGCCTTCGGGAGGCCAGGTAGGCAGCGACCGCAGCCACAGCTTCTCAGGAGATGCCATGAAATTTTTTTAATGGCCCCTTCATGGGACTGATACTTCTGTAGCATTTTAAGGTTGCAAAGTGTTGTCTTCTTACAGTGGAGGTAATAAGGGTTGTTGTTGTTATTCCTATTTGACCATCCAGAAAACTGGAGCCTTCAGAGATTAACTGGCTGACCCATCATGGCACAGACAGGTCTGAGAGAGGCTTGAAGCCAGTCATCCTTCTGACTGTGCATCATGCTTCCTTTCCACAATCGCTGACCTCACGAAGCCACCAAAGCCACTTGTATTTGTTTATTTGTTGATCATCTTAGTGCTGTTGGTTCTCCAACTTCTATGTGTCTAATGGTAATAGTCCTCTTGGTGATCAAGAAGGCGTGATTTTTTGATGCAGTAACAAAGCCAACCATAGATGTACTTAAATCAAAGCAGTAAATGGTCTTGCTCTTAGTCGTGAGGATAGTTGAAGAGGAGAGTTTGTCCTGAAACTATCTTAAACTAACTTTTCCTTCTGATGGACAGTTCTATTTGGGAGACAGAGTCTGGACACTCTGAGAGAACCAGATTTGATTCTGCCTTTTTTGTCTTTTCCTCCCCAGTGCTTAGTGTCTGGTTCCAGGAGAAGTTGAGTTTAAGAAAGTATATTTGGAAAGAAAATCATGAATGGGGTTTTTCCTCCATTCTGACTTTCCTATAAGAGTAGACCTGAGCCAGCTGAGAAATCCCATACCTATCTTGCTAAACTTGCAGTATTCTAACCTGCCTGTAGGTCCTTTGGCCCAGGCTAGTCTGCCAGCAGTTCCTGGAGAAACACAAATTGTTACTGTATCCATGTGATTAGTAAAAATGAACTTGTGAGTATTGTAAATAAATTGACCACACTTAGCTGTGAAAATGTGAAAACCTAAATTATTTTGGCTTTGTTCAGTTTTAATATCAGCACGTGTTTGCATCATACATTTCTTGTTTTGTTCTAATAAATAGTAAGCCCTCTGTTAGAAAGCTGGGGTTTCTTTACCCACAAGGAACGGAGATTTAGCAAGGCATAATATCAGGATCAATATGGGATCTTGCCTGCTGAAGGTTGTGAAAATCTTATTTTCATACTGATAAGAAATCCCTTTTTTTAGACTTAATCTTAATCACCCCCCGCCCCTGCAATCTGATGTAGACCCATGCTCTGAAATGTCTTAAAAGTTCATGAAATTATAACTAGAACCCAATTCCTTTTCCAGATTTGTTTTTTAGTTCAGTGCCTCACAAAAGCACTGAGGATGGACCCGCCAGAGCGAGAAGCTGGCCCAGAGGAAGGGTCCTCCTGCAGCTGTGGTTGGGGAGAGGGGCTGTGGCCGCCTTGTAGGGGTGAGCCATTTGTAGAGACAGGAGACCCCAGGGCTGCTTCGGGAAAATAAGGGAAGTGCTGGGGTCCTTCATTTCTCCTGCAGCTGACGAGGGATTTCGTGACACGATTGTCCATTTTTCTAAAGCTCTAGGATAAAGGAGGAGAAGCCGCGGGGTTATTCTGATGAACAGAATCCAGATGGTGGAGTCCGGGATGATAGATCCAGGCCCGAAACCAAAGTGAAGGAAGAGGAAAATCCGGATGCCGACAGTGACCTGGAGGAGGAGAGCAGTGAGGAGGAGGAGAATAGGGCCAGCCGGGGCCGACGGCACTCCAGCTCCTCAGGGGAGGACCAGGGGCCCAGCAACAGGAGCTACAGGGCCAGGGGCAGTGACCCAGTGGGGGCGGACCGCACAGTCCGGCGTCGGGACCAACGTTCCCCTGACAGCGCTCACCACAAAGAAAAAGCTGAGAAGCACAAGCCCAGGGAGGACAGTGGTAAAGACTATGTCCGAAAGAGGCAGGAACTGGATGAGAGAGGCGGGGGAAAAGGGGAAGAGAGAAGGAGGACTAAGGTGCGGGAGCAGAGGCGGGAAGATGGGAGGGAGAAGAGGGGCCCCCAGGACCAAGAGCGAGAGCCAGCCCGGCAGAGAAGTAGCGGAGATCCGCAGGACGATCCGGAACGGGAGGGGGGCCGAGGCCGCACAGAGGGCCGGGCAGATCGGCCAGAGAGAAGCAGGGATAAGGAGCCGGAGAGTGAGGGGAGAGTGGGGCCTGGGGCACAAGACAGGCTGCCTCGGGGGGATGCAGAGGGGGCCTCCAAGCGCCAGGAGGAGGAGGGGACAGAAAAGTCGAGTGAGGCACTGAGCAAGTTTGCAAAGCGCAGCAGCCAAGAGACGGTGATGTCAGCCCGAGACCGGTACCTGGCCCGGCAGGTGGCCCGTTGCGCGGCCAAAAACTACATTGAGAAAGAGGAGGACTGAAGGCCTCAAGAGCAGCTCAGGAAGGGGAGAGTGTCTGTATTTTTGGTGTTTGTCAGGTTATATATATGTCCTCAGCTCACTGTATTTTAATGTAAATAAAAATGTCCTTGATTTAAGTAAAAAATGAGCTCCAGTTTGTCCACGAGGCGGAATGTTCACTATATTTGGCAGCTTCTTTAGCTTGGGGGGTAGGGGGAGAGGTCCCTCTTTGACCAGAAGCTCCAGCCAGTCCACATTATTGACTCTCCCTTCCCTCCCCCATCCCCAACCCCCAATTGCCAGCGCAGCTCTGTATGTATGTGCTGGGTAGTGGATAAGAATGGAGATGGGACCAGCGTGAAGGAAAATCCTATTTCAAATGGGGGCCAGCTTGATATTGCTGAGTCCATTGCAGCCAAGTTCTCTTCAAGGTTCTGTTCTGTTCAGATAGTCCAGTCTCTGACCAGTCCCCATGAGGCTTAAATTGCTATAAAATGAAGGAGGATCCTGGAGGCTTCACGTGAAGAAACTGTGAGGGCCAAGAGTGGAAAAAGATGAGGAGGATTCTGCATTTAAGATGAAGGGAAGCTTGTCTGTGGAACACGTATTCCAGAGAGCACAGTGGAAGGAGTGGGTGAAGTTAGTCTAAAACTTTGGGATGGGAGCTTTGAGGGGATTGAGAATGAAGAATTGGGTGAGAAATGGGGTTTGCATGATGATCTGGAGGTCAGAGTTAGTGGGACACGAAGGGTATGACCTGATGGGAGAATGTTCATGGCGCAGAGAGCATCTCACCTCTATGCTCCAGGACGGGCAGCAGGAAGGCCTAGAGTCAAGACGAGGGTTCTTGCCTCCCCCAGGGCAGATTGGGCAGCCCTTCTTCAGGGGGTGTGTTGTTCCCAGCCAGAGAGGAAAGGCTCACAGGCCAGTGCACCTGTATCTGAAGTCTTCCCAGAAATTGAGGTGGCCAAGAAGTGTTAGACCCTATGGAAAGGGAGAACAGGGCTGGGCTCTGACAGTCTTTCCTCAGAGAATGTGCTCCACCCAGCACCCCTAGAGCCCGAAAGGATGAAAACATTAGCCATAATGAAAATAACCAAAGACCAGGTAGTCTCTTTTGGGAAGTCCTGCTTTCTTCTCTTAAAGTAGTGTAAATGTGCCATGGAAAAGTAGTCCTCTAGTAATTTTCATTAAAACTATTATTCCTGTGTCATGATATCCAATTTATCATGAAATGTTACCTTATACACTTGATAAGAATGTTGACTTTTAAATGAAAACCAGTGTGTATTAAGGATTAGATCCCTCACCCGTGGATTATATTATTATACATCTAATACCAGAAAGGAAAAAAAAATGATAAGAACAGTATCAAACAATTGAAAAATTTGGGGGAACATTGTAAAAAGCTAGCTGGTTCCATCCTGACTCTTGGGAAAATGTTAAAAAGCTAGCTGGGTCCATATGGCCAATAGACAGGTAAGAGCTATATGGCAGAATGGACCAGGGAGTTGGTCCGGTGCTTCAAGTTTGCCACTTAGTATGATTTTGTGTGAGTTATCTAAGTCTCAGTGCCATACCTATACCACACAAGGTCATGATGAGGGCCCTAGGAGGTGATGATGTCTTCATAGCCTTTTTGTAAAATAAAATTCTCCTCCCTTCTCTTCTTCCTCCTCTTCCTCCTCTTCCAGATTTTATCCATTTATTCATTTTCCTTTTATTCTGTTGTGTTTATTTTCTCATTTAAAAAATTTATTGAAGCTTTTTATTTTCAAAACATATGTAAGGATAATTTTTCACCATCAACCCTTGCAAAATGTTGTGTTCAGATTTTCCTTCCTTTCTGTCACTCCTTCCCCTATGTGGCAAGTAATCCAATATATGTTAAATATATACCTTTCTTCTTTACACAAATGCCAGGATTATCTCTTCCATCTAACACATTCATTTACTTTTATTAAAACACTTAAAGTCAGGAGGTATTTTCAGTTATTCTTGTGTGTATTCAGAAAAACTGCCTTGACACTGGGATGATAAAAAGTGACTAGACTGGCTCCCTGCTTTGATTTCTGTGGATCATTGCCCCTCCCTGGGTGGAAGATGCTTTGCCCAAACTTGACTCCTCCCCACCTCACTGAGCCCACAAAGGGCCATATGTTCAATCAGTATTTGATGACTTGATGCAGACAGAGAGAGGAAGTCCTAGAATGGAACAGGTTACCCCTGAGTCTGCTAATGCTAGCCGGGTCATTTGCTTTTCAGTAGCTCCACTTAAAGTCCTTTCCCTAGAATCCGGGCTTTCTACTGTGGGGAAAACAGGCGCCACTAGTGAGAGCGAAGCCCAGAAATTGGACTTTCTGCATTGAATTCAGGTCTTCCTGATACATGATTAGACTTGGTGAAGAGGGCAGTTCCTAAGTGACCCCTTCCCGAGAATGATTTGAAGGCTTGCAATGGTAAGTTTCCTTGAGGGCAAGGACCATGCTACGATTCTTTATTCTTTGAATAAATGTACCAGTTTATTACCGTACACAATATTATATGCCCACTCTAAAATAAAACTTTTTTTTAGTTAAACATATTCCAGAACCAAGTTAAATCACATTTTGAATTTCCCAGGTCTCTTCTAAACAATAATATACAAGGGGCAGCTAGGTGGCGCAGTGGATAGAGCACCAGCCCTGGATTCAGGAGGACCCGAGTTCAAATTTGGTCTCAAACACTTCGTCCTAGCTGTGTGACCCTGGGCAAGTCACTTAACTCCAGCCTCAGAAAATTAAAACAAAACAAAACTAATATACAAAGCCTGCATGTTAACAATGGGCGATAGTTTCATGTTTTTTGAGAAAAATATCTCTTGTTGTTTTAAAAGAATATATATCAGTCTCTAAAGGTTTATATTTGTATGTAAGATGTAGTACTTAATTTTTAATCCCCTAGATTTCTTAGTGCTTTTCTCCTTTGAATTAAAAGAAGAAGGAGGAGGAGGAGGAGGAGGAGGAGGAGGAGGAAGAAAGAAGAAGCTACATATCCATGGAAGAGGTTAAATATAATTCTAATGTTCATTCATCCTAAATTTATGGAGCATTTGTCATGGTGAACAAAGCCCAACTCTGGAAACTTAAGAACCTGAGTTCTAACCCATCTTGGGGCTTTTAGCTACCTGTGTGACTAAGGGCATGGGAATTTAACCTTTTCTAGACCAATTTCCTCATGTATAAAATGAGAGTGTTGGAATAAGTAGCCTTTGTGTATGGTCCTATGTGCTAGGTACTGGAAGGGGATGAGCAAGATACATCCCTGCTTGCAAGAAATTTGTAATCTAGTAGAGGAGAAAAGACATACACAAAAAAAGACCACAATTCCTTATTGATAGTAATAATGTAATAGTCCCAATTAAGGTGTTTTTAAACCCTAAAGTTACATTTATGAATGTTAAAAGGTTTGCATTTTAAGGAAAGAAATTGTAGATGTTTTGGTCCTGTGAGATTAAAAATGAAATTTTTTACTTGCTTTGCTGAAAAAGCTAAATTTTCAGAGAAAATAAGACAGAAACCTGTTCATTTATTATGATCTTAAATTTATTACAATAACAATTAACAGAACAAGGCACATACTGTTGACTTATGATCTATTTTGGAACATTTATATATGGCTGCATAAATTAATACATGTGTACCATATACATGAAATGGGGAAAAATGTTCAGGATTTGTACAACTAAAATTCCAGGTTAAGTGAGCTACTACAGCTTGAAAAATAAACATGTCCCTCATTTTAGAAAGAACCAGATCTTTTGGAAGTTTCTTTGTGACCCCGTGCAATGTGGTAAACACTGAGGAACATTTCTCAAGGCTTAAGTTAGTGGTGGGGAGGAGGAAAAAGATGGGGGGGGGAGAAGCTTTTCTCTAATTTGCTTAAAGATAACATTCCAAATCTGAAGAACCTCACAGGTTCCTGACTTTACACAATAGAAGAGTTTCTGAAAAATAATGAATAGTTTGAAGCATTTTCAGTGAGTCAAAGAGTTGATAATTTAGAGGAACCTCTCGAGGGTGAATCATTTTGTAAAGAAAATGTTCAGTTCCTATTAGATCTTTGTTGGAAATATAAATTTATATATGTGTGTGTGTGTGTATATATATATATATAGATAGATAGATAGATAGATATATGTATGTATATATATTTTTTAAGCTGGGCTACACTTCTACTTAAGAATTTGACCAATGGTATGGTGCTGTATATTTTGAATTATTGTTTGTTAATATTAACTCTTGGTATTATTTTTTAAAGTATTTAGATGAAAAAGTCAACATGTTTAAAAAAAGTCAATTATCATGCTTTAGTTTTGCTAAATCCTGATATGTTCCTTGTTAGAATGTCTCTGGAACAGTAGTTTTTCCTGATGGCCTCATGGAAGGCAGTCTATGACTAAATACCTAAGTGATTATCAATCTCAAACTTGCCAGAGATTGAAAGTAGACTCAAGGCCTGCTGCTGCTGTCATTCTGTAATTTAGGTCTGTGAAATATTGGTATACTTGGGGACTGGGGGGAGGAGGAATGGCTTTATATGTAAATATGCCCTTCCTGTTCTTAGACAGTATTAGAGAGAATTCAGAACTAGCAAGATGAGGAGGTGGTCCTTGGGATGCTATTACCCAAAGATAATCTTGTAGACTATGGTCAATTCCAGATGACTACAACTAAATTCACAATCATGGTTGGAATCCTAAAGCATAGAATCAAAGGCCTGGAGGGGACTATGAGTTATTATTTATTCTATTCTTTTGCCTTTAACTAATTGACCATCCTATTCTTCTGAATTGAAATTGCCTGATTTCTTCCCTTATATCAGGCAAATACCACTGACATTTTGCCAAATGGAAGTCAGCCCTCCAGGAATACGTATTTTGATGATTTTTAAAACTTGCACAGTGCATGTAAGGCAATTTAGCTTTAGATTGAGCTACTTGGGGTTAGAAGATTATTTTAATTGGGGATAATCTTGAGTAATTTTCCAAGAAAGGGACTTCTGTCTGAAGGTCAGAGGACGGCTCAACTTGGGCAGTTCTGAAAGGAGAGATGTTGACTGAACAGACTCCAGCCTTACAAATCGAACTGTAGAAAGTACTTAGGACTCCCTCTTGAAGTGTTTTCCTTCTCCATCAGAGTAGGTGTCTGCTGAACCAAATGGTGGTAGTGGTTGTTTCATCACTTAGGGAATACTAAAGTTCCAAGCCCACCCTCCCTTAGAAACGTTCAGATCCCAAGAGGAACTGCGAAATGAACTCCTCCTTATGAAGTCACTGAGTTTTTAGGAGCTCCTAATGGAGTGTGGCTGAATTTTATGAGATGCCAGATTGTTTCATTATCTTTAAACTCTGGAAACACAGATTAGCAATAAAGGAAAAAGCCCGTACCATAGCTGCGATGGCAAGGGTATGAGACCTGGGGATTTGGAAGTTTCTTCCCAAAGGAGCAAAAGTAATATAAAGAATTTTTAATAAAACTCTTCATTGAATCTTTGGTACGAATGGGAAAACCAAAAGGAAAGGCTGGAGCTTTCCAGTGGCTTTCGAGGAATAGGTTGTATGAGGCAGGAGTACACCCCAGTCTACTTTTTTTTCCTTATTTGGATTTATAAATTTTATTTCCTAACAGTTGGAAGGAACTTGAGCTTAAAAGCACTTAAAGCACTTAAGAAATAATTTGTGAGTTCCATGACAACTTGTCACTTGGGGTTATTTTGTTTTGACTTCTCTGCATTTATGCAGACTTTCTCTGCATATCACTGTAAAGTTTCTTCATGAACCAGCTGCTCTCCCTTCCCTCCTTCCCTCCTCCTCCACTCCCTGTATTTTCAACACACATAGTCTTCCTGCTCAACTGAGATACAAGATGCTGGCAGTTCTACCTCCATAGATTGATTGTAAAGTAATTGATTGATTGATGAGTAAATGAGTTCGGAAAGCAGCCAGCATCAGTTTGGGTTTTGACATTGAGTAGCAGAGTTTAGCAAGCTTTACCAGGAGGTGTGTAAAGTTAAGCCGCCGCTTGGCTCCAGGTTTTATTGTCCTGCAATGGGTGGACTCCAAATCCTTGTGCTGGCTTGGGTACAATGCCCTCATACAATCCTTTGCTATGTGAAAGCAAAAAGCAAGAACTTCCTTTAAGCCATTTTTCTAACACTGAATCATGGAACCAGTTGGAAGATATTTTTTTGAGAAGTATTTGAGCTGGAAAATGTCTTTGACTTAGGTTCTAAAATCAGGTTTAGAGCAATGACAACCCTGGCATCCAGTTCATGGCTTTGAGCAGGTATTTTACTGACCAGAGATTTGGTAGAGTTTTCCCAAAGGTGAAGCTGGGAGGGGGATCTAATTTAAATTTAAAGACTATTGCAAGATTTCACAGTAAACAAAAAATCTGAACCTCTACTTTTCTAGTTCAAATAATAGTTTTTTTTTTATTTGTCTTTACTTAAATGTTACATTAGATTTGGCTTCTTTATAAGACACTTTGTTTTACATTACTATTTTACTTACTAATACAAAATTCCCCTAAGCACTTCATAGCCAGAAACTTTTCATAAATTACCATCCCAAAATATGCTGCCATTTCCCATGGGTCATCCCAGGGCCTGAAATGGAGAGGAAAAGGTGGTTGCAATGGTGAATTTGTCAGTCCTCATGACTTGGGAAAACATTTTCCTCACCAAAAACCTGATGTGAGTAGGATTTGTTGGGGTTTTTTTTGCCTTTGCCAGTCTGTTGACTCTACTACATTGAACCACTCTTCTTTTATATTATATTCCTGACAAATACACATCCAGAAATCAAGAGCTCCCTTCCACTCATTTGGGTGCTTCTGCACCTTCACACAAGCTCCAGTGGCTTTCAGACCGCAGGCCAGAGGCAAATGTTCAGGACAGCATCACAACATTCTGTCTCTCACACTTTTAAAATGTATTTTGAAGTATATTGCTCTCTTCACTCACTCCCTGCTTGACTAGGCTGTAGCCAGGCAGTCAGGAAGGCAGAATGTGTGTTAACACTTCAGTCTGAACCAAAACAAATATCACCAAATTGGATTATAAGAGAAACAGCTGAAAGATGGCTCCCTTTACTGTAGAGTAAATACCTAGGAGTCATCAGGTGAATTTCCTGTTGTTCTCAAAGATGATTTGGCAATTACAGCTAGGCTGAAAAATGCCCTACTTAATGACAACAAGCCCTGGAGAATGAAAAGAACCTGATTAGAAGTGGGATTTTGCCTCTATATTTTATGATTTTAAAGCCATTTGGGCAGCTTTTGCCTGAGGCCTTCTTTCCTTTCAACAGTAGGAAATGAAGGACTATTAGGGAAAATCAGGATGAAACAACTCAAAAAAAAAAAAAAAAAGAAAAGAAAGAAAGAAAAGAAAAGAAAGGAAAACATAAAGCAAATAGAAAAGGGAGGCTCCTGAAGAATTGGTTTGTTCAGTTCAGGGATGAGCACCTGGGCCAGAATTAGACCTTAACACATCTCATGTAAAATTACAGATTTTTTTTTTTAAGTTTAGTTTTGTTTTATATTACCTCTGAAAAGGATAATAAGGTAAATAATGGAATGTTCCTCCTTTTATTTCTAATCACAGTGAGAACAATAGGAAGTATTGAAGGAAAAGGTTCTAGCTTCTACCTTCAAAACAGTTCATATAATTTAAATGGGATCAAAACAGGCGTAAATGAGCCAGAAAGTCATCATGAAAGTATAGTGGGGGAAAAAACAAGAGGGAGGCAGTGAGGGTCAAAATGCTAAAGTTCTGGAGACTGACAAAGGGTATATGGGACGTGGGCTGTGCACTCACACCCCAGGATGGACATCAGAAAAGAAAAAAATTGGATAGTTTGTGGGACCTATAGATTTGGAGCAATGAATGCAAAACTGAATGTGTGTGTGTGTAAAATCTATTAATATAAGAAAAACGAGGATGACATGATTTGTAAAGTGCCAGAAAACTTTAGAGTAATAGAAAGGAGACAGCTGTGTGTACACTGGAATAGTGTACAGACACATACACACACCTACTCACACACACATACATAGCACCTTTCAGGTTAGCTTTCTACAACTTCCTCTGCAAGACTCAGCCCAGAAGGATTAGAGAGTTCCATTAATTTCCAACTACAGATTCTGTTACTCAGAGAATATATATATGGCTATCGGAACAATTCCTGTGATGTCCTACACAATTTATAGACTCATTTGACAGTGAGACCCTTAGAAGCAAACACAGTATGGTCCAATACAAATAATCACGGGGAGAAGACATATACAGATTCGAGACTACATGTAATCCTAACTGACGCTATTTGTCCACTAGTGGTTTAGGTGATCCCTTTGACCCATTCATACATAGCAGCCACATACATGCAACAAATTCTCCCACATCCAAAATGAACCAGTTTAGCCATAGAGTTGAGGTTGATAAGTGCTGAGCTGATTTTACGGAAGGAGGTGGATCTTGGAAGGCTGGAGGTCGTGAGATTCCATGGAAGCTGGGGCTCCATGAAGAAAGTTCTCGTTCCTCAGCTCAGCTGGAAACTCAGCTCACTTGGAGGGGAGAAAGGTAATGGGTAACGAACGGAAGGTGGGGATTGATAGGGAAGGTTTTTCCTCTTGTCCAGTACTTGCTACACAGTATTCAAGCGAAGGTCTCCGAAGGGAATCTCTGTAGGTGTTTCTGGAGTGATACTTTTAAGAATACGCTGTTAAGAAGAAAATAAATAGGATTTTAAAAAGCCTTTTATTGTAAAAAACCATCACATATTAAAATGCAGAATAGCATTTTTTGTTTTTTTAATACATTTCACTTTTACTAGCATTTTGCAAGATGTTATGGTTTTTTGTTTTTGTTTTACAAATTGTAGGTTGGTGGCAATCCTGTATCAAGAAAGCCTGTTGTTGCCATTTTCCTCAGTTGTTTTTAAACATTTTTGTTTAAAGTTTTGAGGTTGATCCAACCAATCTGGAGAACAGTTTGGAACTATACCCAAAGGACTATAAAACAAAGCACCTTTAGATGCAGCAGTGTCTCTACTGAGTCTGTATCCCAAAGAAATAATAAAGGAGGGAAAGGCACCCAAATGTGCAAAAATGTTTGTGGTAGAAACTGGAAACTGGTGGATGCCCATCAGTTGGAGAATGCTGAACAAGCTATGGTATATGAATGTTATGGGATGTTATTGTTCTATAAGAAACGATCAGGAGGATGATTTCAGAGAGGCCTGGGGAGACTCACATGAGCTGATGCTGAATGAAGTGAGCAGAACCAGATCAGTGTACGGGGCAACAACAAGATCAATCAATTCTGATGGACCTGGCGCTTTTCAACAATGAGATGATTTAGGGCTTTTAGGCCAATTCCAATAGACTTGTGATGGAGAGAACCATCTATACCTAAAGAGAGGACTCTGGAGACTGAATGTGGACCATAACATAGTATTTTCACCTTTTTTTGGTTGTTTTTTTTTTGCTTGCTTTTTTCCCTTTCTTTTTGCCCTTTCTGATCTGATTTTTCTTGTGCAACATGATAAATGTAGAAATATGTATAGAAGAATTGCACATGTTTAACATGTATTGGATGCCTCGTCTAGGGAAAGGAGTGGGAGAAGGAAGGGAGAAAAAATTGGAACACAAGATTTTGCAAAGGTGAATGTTGAAAGCTGTCTTTGCATTATTTTGAAAATAAAAAGCTATTATTTAAAAAAAAAAAACTTTAAAAAGTAAAGTTTTGAGTTCCAAATTCTATTTATTCTTTCCTTCCTTCTGTCTCCCTCTTCCTTGAGGCAATAAGCAATTGGATATAGGTGTTGCATTGCAATTATGTAAAAATTTCCATATTAGTAATTTTGTACAAGAAGACTCAAAAAAAAAAAAAAAACGAGAGAAAAGTGGAAAATAGTATGCTTCTATCTGTATTCAATCAATATCAGTTCTTTCTCTGGAGGTGGATAGTATGCTTCATCATTAGCCCTTTGGGATTGTCTCTGATCATGATATTGCTCAGGTTGCTAAGTCATTCACAATTCTTGGTTGAATGATAATGCTGTGTTTATGTATAATATTTTCCTGGTTCTTTTAAATAACACTTAAACCCCAAGTAAGCTATAATATTCTTTGCATTTGGAGAGGAATTTCCAGTTTATAGTTTTAGATCCACCAGCGTTCCATAGTGACATAAAAAAATCACCCAAATAGGAGCAAGATAGCACTTGGACACCCCAGACATAAGGAAATAAGTAACAGAGATAAGTGTAACAATAAGGAAAGTCAAGATGAAATTATATAATGCTTTAGTTCCAATGCAGAAGAAATAAGCAACATTTATGACAATAAAAATGAAATTTAGAGGAACTGAATCACTTCTAAATCCTAATTCCAGGGCCTCCAATCCACCTCATGCACAGTAGTCGTCACAGAGAAAATGTTGAGACCCTCCACCCTAGAAATATCTAAGAGTTCCACTGGAACATTGTTATGACTGATTTAAACCATACTTGTGCCTGTGAATGGAAAATATATAAACCACTCTTTAAGCTCAGCATCAGTGTACAGGAGAGAAAAAAAAATGGGCTTAATAAAATTAAGTAAAATCTTCCTTGACCAAGAGAGTGTACATCTCTAGTAGACAGAGCTAAATCTGAAAGCATTGATTTTAGTCAATAAAATATTTATTTAGACAAACTCTGTTATGTGTCCTTGTCTCCTTTTTGGATTGGAAAAACATGCAGGACTTATGATGATTTCTTACCACCCACCTTCTTCCTGTGAACAGTGAATGGCCTAACCAGAGCAATATTCAGGATAATTCTAGGCCAGCTTGGACCTTTCCATCTTCACTTGCTATGAGTTTTTCTTCCTTTTAGGGGCAAGTACCCCAAAAAGCTGGAAAAGCTCCATTCTCAGCAAACACAGCTCATAAAATTGTACGCTTTGTGATAAAAATGTCTCTCATATTGTGTTCCTACCTCATGCAATGGAAGTCCAAAAAGAGAGGAGAGTGGTTGGCTGAAGTTAAAACCCTGCACTCTGAGCACCACCTTCTACCCTCTGTACCCTATATATGTATATGTAGGGGTTAGGTTAGGACAATCCTAGATTAAGCTATGAAGTAGGGAAAGATTACCATCTGTACCACATCCTCCCTGTTACAGCGGCCCTCATTGGACTGCCAAAGTTTTTTCAGTGAAACTCGGAAGTGAGAGTGTCAAATTTGAAGTCAGATAGCTTAGGGTCAAAACTCATCTGCTGCCAACTAGCTTCCTGAACTTGGGCAAGTTTCCTCTTGGGTCACCCTTACTCTCATCTGTAAGGAAGTAGGGCTAGAGATGGTCTCCACGTCCCTTCCAGATCTATGATCCTATGACATCAAGGGCCATTGTAGTTCAGCCCAAGAATCCCCTCTAAAACATAACTGACATGAAGGGGAAGAGAATAAGTATTTATTTACTAAATGCCCAATAGGCAAACACTTTAGAGATTTTCTTTTTGACCCTCACAACAAGGGAGGAGCTATTTCCTCATGTTACAATTCAGGAAACTGAGGGAAGCAAGTGATTTTCTCAGTGTCGCACAACAGTTCTATCCACTGCATCACCTAGCTGAAGTGGTCGTCAGGCCTTTGCTTGCAGAGCTCAGGTGGGAAGGCATTATCTTCTAAGATAGTCTCTCTCACACTTTTAGAGAGCTCTCCTTGTTAGGAAGGTTTTACCTATTGTTTACACTATCATGTTCCTCCCCTTCTAATTTCCCTCTCAAATTCCTATTTTCCGTCAACGCCATCACCAGGCTCCAATTACCCAAGTTAAAAAGTTTATAAAGTACCAGATGTTTAACTTCAATCATCACATCTCAGGCTATATTAATGGTAGAGGATGGAAGGACTTTTTAGGATGTTTTTTCATTATTTAATAATTCATTCCATTCAATAGTGACTACCATAATGATTCTTATGGAAAATTTTCTGAAAATTTAATTATTTTCACTAAGAAAATAATGGCTAATTAGATTAAATTCTAATAATAGATACAAGATAATTTGCGTAAGAGTTAATATGCAAAGGTCAAATACTTTAAAATGGTGAAATCTAGTCATAAAGTCTGTCCTAACAAGTAGTACCAAAGGGATTTTTGTTGTTCAATCATTCCAGTCATATGTGAGTCTTTGACTCCTTTTGGATTTTTTTTTTTGGCAAAAATACTGGAGTGGTTAGCCATTTCCTTCTCCATCTCATTTTTCAAATGAGAAACTGAGGCAAACAGTGTTAAATGATTTGCCTCATATCTAGTCAGTATCTGAAGCTGGATTTGAATTCAGGAAGACAAGTCTCTGACTCTAGGCCCAGCACTCTAAATATCCACTGAGCCACCTAACTGCCCTACTAAGAGATACATTTTTTTTAATTGAAGCTTTTCATTTTCAAAATACATGAATAGAAAAATTTTCACCATCGACCCTTGCAAAACCTTGTGTTCCAATTTCTCTCCTTCCTCCACAGCAAGTAATCCAATGTATGTTAAACATGGTAAAAAATACATGTAAATCCAATGTGGGTATACGTATTTATACACTTGTTGCACAAGAAGAATCAGATCAAAAAGGGAAAGAAAATGAGAAAGAAAATTCAAGCAAACAATAACAGAAAGAGTGAAAATGCTATGTTGTGATTCACACTCATTTCCCACAGTTCTCTCTCTGGATGTAGATGGCTCTCATCAAGGGATACATTTTCTGAGGTAAAATCTGGTCACATGATTCCCTCTAGAAGACGAATATTCTCTCTCTGGAACCTTTGTCCTAAATGATGATTTCACTTCAAGCACTATCCTTTACCACATTGTAGAATTGCCTCTAGATGCTACTGCCTAGTTGCAAAAAACAAATTCTAGAGGTTTGAAAAAAGTTTAAATTTATGGATGCTATCTTTATATTACACGACTGGGCCCAGGAGTCCATTGGCTTACCCAATATAAGTAGAGGGAGAAAAAAATCTTATAAGTGTTCTTGGCTATTAGGAAATATGAAAGGGATTAAAGTCTTGTCATTGGATAGCTGAAGGATTAATTTTTAGCATGTCCCTTTTATTCAAGACAGAATTTGCCTCTTTTATATGCTCTAAACCACCATTTATGAATAATATTTTACATTATAATTGCCTTGTATAATCGTATTACCATACTATACTGTAAGTTCTGTGAGAAAAGAAACTGATTTGATTCAATGGAAAGAGTACTGCATTTACTTACTATCTGTGTAAACTTGGACAAGTCACTCAGTTTCTTCACTTGTAAAATGGCATTGGACCAAAATTAAATCATTCAACAAGCATTTATTAAATTGTATTTTGCTCTAAGCAAGACAGTCCTTCCCCTCACGAGCTTACACTTGACTGGCTGACCTCGAGGGCCCCTTGGAGACAAGTTCTAAATCTATGACCATATGAACTTTTTTTGGCTCTGTCCATTCTTTTCTGTTCTAATCCACTTTGACTCTTGAATGGATTTGATTTTTAATACAATATTAAATTGTAATGGTGATAGTGGACAACCTTGTTTCACTCCTGATCTTATTGAGAATGGTTCTAGTGTATCCCCTTTACAGGGATTTGATTTTTAATGTACTGACTTTCGCAGATAACGATGATGATAATGGTGGCTGACATTTATAGAGTGCAGTAAGATTTGTGAAATTCTTGATACAAATCCTCACATGATCCATGAGATGGGGAGAACAAGAGTTGTCCCCATTTTATAGATTAGGAAACTGACACTCAAAAAGTTTAAATAAATACAGATGAAGTCACTACTCCTGTGAGTGGATCTTTTAACTAGAAGTGTGAATAGAATTGAGCTGGTCTATTCTTCAAGTATTGTCTAGCACACCCGTGACCAGCAATGGCACCCACCCTCAAGACAGGTGATGGCAATTATGTTAGGGATTCAGAGTGTCTCTTTGGAGTAGATTGATGTTTGTTAATGACCCCTACAGGTACTAACCCATGACTCTTTTCTCAGGCCTTTACTGTTCTATTTGTTGGAGTCAACTACTAGCACATGTTGCCAAAAATAAACAATCTGAACAAATCACAAACTTAATTCACTGTTCTTTGAACATTAACAATGAATTAGAAATCGCCTCTCTCACAGCAGCCTTTCTGAGGGATGACCTCTGCATGGAGATGGCTATTTGAGTTACTGATCTGCATCTGGGTGAAGGATAACTGTGGCTTCCACAACCTCGCCTCAGATACTGTGATTCTCTGCGATCTGGGCAAATAATAGTCTATCTCCCTCCTTCATTATGTATAAACCAGAATTTTTGTGTCATTATACTTTGGACATCCAAGATCAAGTATCTGTACTCAATTCTGATCTGAAAGCAGGGTAATGATCTGATTAAGAGAATTTCTACTCTTCCCCCAAACCTCTAGATTGTCTTAGGATACTCTGAAATTAGGCTTAACAGAGTTTAAAAATACATGGTATAACAACATGTAGTGTTCAGTTCTTCTTTGTGAATTTAATAGTATTTGGACATTTCCCTTAAAAAGAATGTTCCCTTCCTAACCGTCCCTCCCCAGTATATGAGAGAAGTGTTACCTCTTTGAATGTCCCTGGAGTGACGATCAACCGATAAGTGATATAGGTGGGAATGCAGATGAAGGAAGAAGTCCCGATGCAGTACCCCAGGAGGACGGTCCAGCGAGGGTAATTGTAATTGAAGAGCCGCAGTTCTGGGGGGCTGCTCAGAAAACTGCAGATGATGAACTAGAAGAGAGATGTCAATAATGTTCAATGAGATCATAGATAATTAAAAACTTGGGCATAAGGAATATCGGGTAGATAGACTGAGCACACTACTCCAGCAGGAAAAGTCCCCCATATATGGAACTTAAAGTAGGACATGTATAAAGATGGGCAGTCATGGAGGAAAACCTGCTACCTGCAGCAGTGGCAGGATAATGGAACTTTCAAATAGGTGGGGTTTTGAGAGGAAACTTTTCAGACAAACTCTAAACTATTATTGAGCCCCAGACAGAACTCTTAGACTCAAAAATCACTAATTTTGCTTAATGCCATCATTAGAGACATCAGTTTTCCTAAAGTATGGTCAAATTCTCATCCAAAATTCAGTCTTGGCTAATATAAATATAAAATAATAAATAACATAATATAAAGTCCACATTTCTTTTAGGTTCTATGCTTCCAAGAAAAATAAATAAAATTTCTTCTCCACCTTCCCACCCTATCCCAGCATATGCAGATCTCATCTATCTCTTTGGGGTTTTTAAAGATCCTTGAGAGCAAGAGTTGATTCACTTTGGTTTAATTCCCCTAGAGTCCTTGGATTGGATTTAACAAATGACCTTTGAGATAATAAACAGCTGTTGGAACAACTTAACGGTCAGAAAGGAGATAAGTAGTTTATGTTATATACAGCTTCTCCCAAGTCTTCATTTTTTAGTGAATATTAGTTTCAGCTTAACTCCCCTGGTGTAGAATTTGATCACAGCTGGAGCCTGACTAGCTAGAAGATATTTCTGAGCTATTATGAGATATCTTCTCTTTGTAAGCTTTAAATCTTGCCCCTAGACAAATCATTAACAACCCAATATTCTATAACTTCAGTTAAGATTCTAAATTCATGATGCTAAGTGAAGGCCTTTTCCTAAGATGACAAGCTTTTCTGATTTCACTGATAGCAGAAGAAGAAGAAATCATAACCATGATAACAAACATTATCTCAAGTCACAAGAATTAGTTTAAAATTTTAGGACAAATTGACTGACAGAGAAGATTGTGAACCTTTGAAATGCTGCTTCCTAAGGGAGGTAATGAGACCTCCTTCCACAGAGTCCTTTGGAAAGCAGGATCGATGCCCATCTGTTTGGGATGCTTGGAGGCCCATCCTATTATCCCAGATTCATTTTCCAGTTTCATTCCAAACCCTGTGACTTCCTATTTCTCTCTCTTCACTTTCTACCCGTTCCCTTTATCCCCTGCTCTGTTCCCAGTCTCAGAGGTCCCTGACCCTCACTGTATGGCTCCACCATGGAGCATCTCTTGAATGAATGACTCTCTGCCATGAGTCCTCATAACCCAAGAAATTACAGGAGGAAAAAGCAACCTAATGCAATTTTCATTTGAAAATTCAGTGAAATATTTGACCCAGAAAATTTCCACAGTGAACCCCCAACACCCATTTGATGAGTTTTCTTATTTTAGTTTGCTTTCCAGAGAGAGTGTAAATATCAGTTTTGCCTAGTAACCACCATGCTGAAGCCTTATTGGCCTTAATTTAATATAATTTTATTATTTCATGCTCATAAAGAAGACAGTAATGTAAATTATTTGTGTGGTTAAACATCTATTTATAGCTTTTTCCCCCCCTTTGTCTTCAGATAATAAAATGGGAAATGACTAAATAGCTATTAATCTCCCCAGCAGTGTTTTCTGGAGTTCAGAAGGGGGAAGCTTTCAAACTGGAAGCCAGGCCAGGGGTCATGTGCCACTCTCTTGCTTTCCTCTCATTCTCTCTTGGAGCAGATACCTTTTGGGGAGATGCATTTGGGAGACAGTCCTTTGCTTAAGAGTCACTGTTCTATTCATTCTAGTTTCTCAAATAATCTGCTTTTTTGCTTCAGTGTTCCCAAGTCTCTTATATGTTCTCTTTGCTGTTTAGTTTCAGTGTCAAAATAGGGAGCTAGTGAGGAGTAATATTTTTAGTAAGGTACAGTTGTTTATCCAAGATGGCAATAAAAATGGCCAGGGAGGTGATCTGTTAAATAACAGAGAGGTGGTTAAATGGATTTGTCTCTTGTTAATTGGGCATTATACTGCTTTCTTTTAGAGATTGTAGGGACAAAATGTGAATTAGGCCAAGAACTTCCCACCATATTCTTCCCCACACCAAGTCTGCCCACCAGCCAGGAGTTATTTATTGCTGTGATGAATGCGTAATTTCGTTTTATTATGAATACTCCACCAATGCAGATTACTACCTTTCTGCAGCTTCTCATCCTTTATAATTCTCATCCCTGTCTTTTTACCAATCCTCTTAAGGCTGTGAACCTTCCTCTGTTGTCGTCATTGTTGTTTTTACTGTTTTGGTGATTTCACTGTGTAATGATCATGCTGTCCACCTGTTATTTCTCTCACTTTACAACCAGCTCACTTCCTTTTCGGGTTTTACTTAACCTTGATGCTTTTGTTGTTTGGTCATTTTTCAGTCATATCTGACTCTTTGTGATCCCATTTGGGGTTTTCTTGGCAAAGATACTGAAGTAGTTTGCTATTTCCTGTTCCATTTCATTTTTACACATGAGGAAACTGAGGCAGATAGGTGCTTGGATCACACAGTTCTGAGTCTGGGCTTGAACTCAGGAAAAGGAGTCTTTCCAGATCTGATATTCTGGCCATTGAACCATTTAGCTGCTCCAACTTTGATATATATATATTTTTTACTACATTTAAAAATAAAAATAAATTCTCATTGGGAATCTTTATGGATACTAAGAGTGTTTCCATTTCCCTTTTGGTTTACTTGTAATTTCAATTCTTCGGTTTTGAAAAGACTGCAGTTTCCTAAATATTATGCAGTCTACTATTTTCCTTCTACTTGGTTCTGATCCAGCTCCTTTTTTTTTTTTTTAACCTATTTCACCTCTTCAAAAATTTCATTATGACGGACCAACTTGTTCCATCAATCAATCAATAAACACCTATTAAGACAATCCCCTGGCCTCCAGGAGCTTACAATCTAATAAGATTATAAAGAGATAACATGCAAACAAATATAAGCAACACAAGTTGCCCACAGGATAAATAGGAGACAATGCTCAGGAGGAAGACACTAGATTGAAGAGGGTTTGGCGAAATCTTCCTATAGAAAATGAGATTTTAGTTAGCACTTTAAAGAAGCCAGGGAGATCACTAGATGGGGAAAAAGAGAGCATTCCAGACATGGGAGGGCAGGAACAGGCAGTGGCAGGGAACTCTAGAAGGGCTATGTGGAGCCTAGAGGAGAGAGGTTGGAAGGGGATGGGAATAAGGAATTGAGTAGTAGGGGGGAGCGAGTGCAGTTTGGGTGATGAACTCCAAGAGTTCGGAACTGCTGAGAGATGAAGGGTATGACCAAGTGTGAGAATAGCACATCACTTTTCTTCCCAAAGGAGGCTGGAGATTAAAATGCAGTATGGGATGGGAGGCATCCAGTCAGATAGGCAGATGGGAAGTCACAATTCATTCCTGTCCCCTTCAAAGGATGAAGATTAGTCAGAAAAGGGGTGCAAGAGGAGATGAGAAGCCTGAAGTCAAAGGAAAGGAAGCTGCAGAAGTTCTCCATCCTTCAGTTGTTAGGAGATCAGGCTGGCAGGAAGAGGTAGAAGTTACCTTGTTCTGGCATAGATGAAAATCATTGCTTTGGGACAGATGGGAATATCCTCTTGCTTTCCCTGAGGCGACACATTCTGTCAGAGATGGAAAGCACAAGGCATGTGCTCTTCCATTCACTACCTCTGTAGTTACAAGTAATCTGGAGAATGGATCTATTTTATCTTCTTCCTTTTTTCATTATAGATGGCTAAACTAACTTTTCTTTCTTTTTTCCTTTCTCTCTCTCTTCCTCCCTTCCTCTTACCCTTCCTTCTTTCCTTCCTTCCTTCCTTCCTTCCTTCCTTCCTTCCTTTCTTCCTCCCTCCCTTCTTTCCTTCCTTCCTTCCTTCCTTCCTTCCTTCCTTCCTTCCTTCCTTCCTTCCTTCCTTCCTTCCTTCCTTCCTTCCTTCCTTCCTTCCTTCCTTCCTTCCTTCCTTCCTTCCTTCCTTCCTTCCTTTCTTCCTTTTTTCTTGGATCTCCTTAGCTTCACTTTGTTTGATTCTAGTACCCAAGAGAATGAACAAAGTGATTTATAGAATCTTTCACAATTTTAACATATGTATGAGACATAAGGAAAGCCTTCAACTTTTCTTTTTTTTTTTCTTTTTTTTTTTTTTTTTGCTTTCCCACATCAAATGCAAAATCTACAAGTCTCAAGAACAGGGAGATCTTCCATTCTCTCGATCTCTTCATTATGTGTGATAATGAAATGTGGACTATTAAAATGCAAACAGTAGCAAATGCTGGTTTTCCAAAACCTGCAGATTTATTTCCTGGGTTTTCATCAAGAATACCCTGGATGCTTGCATTTTAGAAATGAAGAAACAGGAATTGGTAGTTTCTGTTGTTTTGTTGGTAGCTCTTTGGGTTTTGGTATAAGCATCATCTGTAATCTTTTCCTTTAAAAAATCTATCCCCCTTTCAGATTTCTAGAAAATCTCCCCCTGAAGGCCCTTGAAATTGTGTCTTAGCATTCTTTACTATATGCAAACTAGCCTACTGTGTACAAAGAACTGGAAATGGTACTGTTGAGCAAATAAAAAAAAAATACAAGATTTGGGCAGTTCCTTCAAAGAGTTACAATGTTGTTGGGGACAAATTAATTTTATTTTAACAATAAACATTGGTGAATAAATGCATACATTGACATGCAAGTGAAGGTCATAAACACTAAGGCAATACAGGAGAGAGGAATAGTCAATTAAGGGATATTGTTTATAATAAGCTCCCAGACAATGGTGAATTCTGAGCCAGAATTTGAGGAAGGTATGGGGAGGTAGTCGGGAGAGGAGCAGGAAGGGGCGTTTTCTGAGCAGAGAAAGGCAACTTGCAAGGTCACAAAGATGTGTCAGTCATTACAGGATTTGAGTTAAAATTTGTGTGAGTTGGTATACATGGCATAGAATGACCAGAGTTGCTTGGAAAGCAAAGATACAGAAAGGACTGTTTGATCAGAAGGATTCTTGTTCACATCAAGAGGACTAAAACTAAGATAAAAACTAGAATGTAGGAGACTTTATGTTTGGCTGTGGCCCTAATCCTCAAGAGCTAAAGGGACTGAGGAAGATCAAAAGATCTTCCTCTGAGAGATTGAGGAACAGTCTCTGCTGAGAAGCAGCAGTGCCCTCTGCAGAAAGATGTCTCAGAGCAGAAACCCAGTCTGAAGTGGACCATCAGTCGCCATAAAGGGGATGAGATCCCTGAGAGGACACTAAGAGCCTTTTCTTGACTACTTGTAGTCTCTGAGTAGAAAGGATTCCTGTTCAGTTCCGGGGGCCTTGGGCCATCCACTTTCCCATTCTGGTAATTTCTACTCTATAAAACGAGGAGTTTGGGCCATTCCTGAGGCTCCTTCTGAGTGAGATTTGGGGGGGGGGGGACGCCGGCCATCAGGATCCCCTCTCTCAACCAGGTCGCTGGCCATATCTCCTCCAACTTCTCCATATGGAAGCTACTTTCAATCCAGCAGTCCTGGCCAGCTCTGAGGGCCTTCCCCTCCCAAACTAATTCTAGAGTGAAAGACACAGCTATAATCTGTATGGGATTTGAGTGTGTGCAAATATGCATGAGTGAGTGTGTGTGAGCGTGAGTGACAGAAGCTGAGAGGACTGAACTTTCCCTTCCTCGTAATCTATCAACCATAAATCACTTCTGTTTTTAACTGGAACCTAGACTTAGGTATTTCTTAGGCCACAAAGTCCCATGGACAAGACAGCGATAATACCTCCTTGATGGTTGCAAGAAAGCCTATTCAGGGAAGGAATGAAAGATGAGACTTAAATTTAGAGCTAGGAGGGATCGCCTCATTTTACAGATGGGAAAACTGAGTCTTAGAGGGGAAAGGGGCTTTGTACAGGCTCCCACCGGCAATTTGTGGCAAAGTGGGGATTCAAACATAAGTCAAACGCTAGACTGATTTGACACAACAGAATCATATTAGAATCAGTATACTAGGTGAGAAAGAAGCAGTATAGCAAAAAAGGTGAGATTTTTTTTTAAAAGAGCATTAAAGTTAATTCTTCAAGCAAAGAAGAACACAGGGAAATCATAACTCACCAGCAGAAATATTGGGCTGATAGCTACCCAGCAGATCCTCCAGAACCAACCGGGGCTGAAACCAAGCATTTCTTTCACGTCGCTGCAGAACTGGTTGATACCTAGAGACAGAAAAAATCACGTTACATGGATTTTTCAGCCCCTGTTCCCCAGCACACTCATGGACCAGAGTCTCAATAGGATATAGAAAGATCGTGTGTGTATGTGTGTGTGTGTGGGTGGGGGTGTATTTCCCTCTCAATCTGCTGGTCCTTGCCTCTATAGCCGAGTGTGAGGTCATTGGTGGGTGGGTCAGGTACTGCTATGATGGACTCATCTATGTAGTTATTGATTAATTTGAAATTGATTAAAGATTCATTTGATCGTGTCTATTGAAAATTTTCAAGGAATACCTTGTACTCATGGAGCTGTCCATCTATACCCCAGTTCTAAGCGTCTTATTCTGCAGAAAGTAATGAGACATGTTGTACTTCAGTCGTGGCTCACTCTTTATGACCCATTTGGGGTTTTCTTGGCAGAGATACTGGCCATTTCCTTCTCCAGCCCATTTTACAGATGAGGAAACAGATGAGGGTTAAGGGATTTGCCCAGGGTCAAATAGCTAGTAAGTGTCTGAGGTCAGATTTGAACTCGGGAAGATGAGTCCTCCTGACTCCGGACCTAGTGCTCTGGGGACCATGGCAGCCCCTAGCACCCTCTCAGCGCCCCAAGGAGAACTTACTGAGGTGCAGATGTGGCTGAGCTGACCTGTTGTGTTTCTAAAGTGAGAAAAAGGCAAAATATGGTCTTTATCCTCCAAAAAGTCCCATTCTGATGGGTGAGATAACCTAGAGTATAAATGGGAGGTAATCTCAGGGGGAATGGGTTAGATAAATCATATATTTATATATTTGTGTCTGTGTATGTGAAGTTCCCTTCCATCTGAGTTCTATAGGAGTCTAGACTTGTGGTCTAAGTCTCTCTCTTAGGTAGACTTTAAAAAGATCCCAGAACTTGCTGCAAATACTGGCCAGGAAGAAGCGATTTGGTTCTCTAAGAAAGTGGTCAGTGAAGATAACTCCTCTAGATGCATCAGTAGGAGGTCACCCTTCTGTGATTACTCATTTTGTGGCAGCAGATCCCTCCCTGTTCTACTCATCAGAACTCCCAACCGGCTAAAAGAATATTCTTACCATAGAACCAAGACACGGCAATCGCTTCTAAAAACACCACGGTGAGAACCGCTGGCCCGGTGGCGTATTCTTCCAGCAACTTTACCACATAGGCCCCTCCCTGGAAACAAAAAAACGAGATCTGGTCATTAGAGGCAGTTATTAATACCTATAACTCAGTAATCAAAGGGTTAGTGAAAGTTTCTTTCAACTGTACATTAAATGTAACCTATATTAGATGGCTTGCTGTTTTAGGGAGGAAGGGAAGGAGAAAAAATTAGGACAAGATTTTACAAAAAAAAAACATGTTGAAAATGACATGTATTTGGAAAGTAAAATACTTTTGAAAAGAAAAAATAAAGTTTCTTTCCCTGAAGAAATTCTGACTTTTCAATTGAGAATTAATTTTATTATCCAGAGGTGCCCATATCATCATCATCATCATCATCATCATCATCATCATCATCATTGCTATATATATACCTTTAGGGTTTACAAAGCAATTTGCTTATTTTATCAAGGGTCTTTTATTCTGTGTATTTCCAGTCCCTAGCTCCATGCCAGGCATATAGTAGGTTCTAAATAAATATTTGTTGATTGATTGTTACACTAGCTTAAGGAATAGGCAATATTCCCATTTTAGAGATAAGGAAACCAAGTCTGGGAGAGACCTTTCCACAGTCACACAGCTAGGAAGTTCAGAGATTGGATTTGAACCCAGTTCTCTGCCAACTCCAAGTTCAGCCCTCTCTCCAGACACACTATCTTTTCCATACTTATCCCTTCCTTTTTTTTACTTGGGCTTTATTCTAGAGATCAACCTTTTCCTCAGCTTTTTAAAGGACTTTAACCCTCTTATATGTTAAAGTAAAAGAGCTGCATTAGTTGGAGGAAAATAAAGGAGTATGTGAAAAGGCAGGAGTCAATCATCCCCTGGGAGTCAAGACAGACAAAGGCACCCATCAAGTCGCCAACAAGCTCATGTTAAAAATGGCTTCTCTTAAAGAGATCATTCACACTTGGGAACTCAGATTGTGAGGGTCTGACCTGGGTTAACTCCAGAGTCTTCCCAGGAAAGGCTCGAGGGCAGGGCAGTCAGTACTCACAAAAGTCAAGGTGGACAGAGATCCAAAGAAACAGGTGATGACCACAGCAAGCACGAACCACTCCCGGCGTTTGGCCCAGATGTGGGGGAATTCGTCCAGCACCGCAGTGATCACGCCCTCAAGTCCTGCGAACTGAGAAGTCCATTGGAGGGATAAGCCCTCAACCCCATGGATGAGAAATCGCAGGGGAGCCACTTTGGGCCCCTGATACCTGATAGCTTCTGGTATGGGGATAATGGTTTGGGCGTGGCCACGGGAGCCAGCCCATTCTGGTCAGCATCAGCCCAGGGAAGTGAGAGATTGGGTGACTGGCCGAGAAAAGGAGGGGTACTTGGCCACAGCAGCGGGCTCCCCAAGAATCAACATGGGGAAGAGCTTCCCCTCCGTCACTAAGCAGCCATCATTTGACCAAGCTTAAGTCCAAAGAACAGACATTACATACATACACACACATGCATGTATGCATTAATAAGTACATGTGCACATAAGCATATAAAGAGGCATTATACATGTGGTATGGACATATGCAGACATGACATGAGAACTACAGGTGTGTAGATATACATATATAGGTATGCATTTGTTTATATGCATGTGTGTTTGTGTGTGTATACAAATAGAGCTATATTACCTCTGCAAAGAGGGAGGGATGAGCATAGATCAGAGACATCAAATTTGTTGGTTTTGCCAAACTTTAAAAAATTTCTTTTCTAATGCTTTGTTATAAAAAGGATTCTCAAGAGGAGAATAGGAGAGGGATAGATTGGGAAAGGACAGATTATATAGGAAAGATTAAAAAAAAACAGCAAGAAAAGATAAATCTAGGAAAGGATTTTCCAAGTCCTGGGAGACTCGTTTGTGGATAAGCCCTCCAAGGTTTCATACGGTCTCCTCATGAAGGGTCTCTGCATAAATGGCCCCCCTCCTGCCCTGCACCCCACCCCTGCCAGGACTTCTTCCCCCTCAGAGTCCACTTACCGTGCTGTCTAAGCCCAGAGTGATTATCATTAAGAAGAAAATGATGGCGAAGAAGGTGGCGGCTGGCATGTTGGCGATGGCCTCCGCGTAGGTGATGAAAAGGAGACTGGGCCCTGAAGAGAAAAGGAGACAGACAATCAGGCCTTTTCTGTCATGGACACAGGGAGGCCTCCAACCAACATGAAGGAAAGAAACTTGGAGCTTAAAAAAATCTTAGGGAAGGTTGGAAAGTCAACACAGCCTAATGGGAGAGCCCTGCGGTCCAAGGAGCTGGATTCAAATCAAGTCATTTTGCTTGCCTGGTCCTCAGTTTCCCCATCTGTAAAATGAGAGGGTCAGAGCAGATGGTTTAGGCTGGATCCCTTCCCTCTTGGGCCAGTGAGCCCCACGGGGGCTGACAGACCCCTGCTGGGGGAGCGAGCTCTCAGAGCAGCTTTAAGCTTTCTCCCAGAGCGATGTACTGACAAATTTGGAATGAACAGTATTCGATGGAAAGATCCAGGAGTAGAAAATTCCAGTTCACCCAAGTCATTGGTGAGAATGTTCCTCTACTTTCTTCTGTCTAATAATCAGGTATACTCTTTTTTTGCCAGTTTTTGCCCCTTCTCAGATGTCAAAACCTTGGTATCATCCCTTATTCCTCATTGTCTCATCCCCATCCCCACATCCAATCTGTTGCTAAGATCTGCTGATTTTACCTTCAGAATATCTCCTGCATAATCCCCTTCTCTCCTTTGACACTTGCTTGACCCCCAGCTTGACATGGGCCTTCATCACCCTTTGTCCACACTATTACAATAACTTGTTTTGGGGGGAGGGGATCTCCTGCCATCAATCTCTCCCCATCCCAGTCCATCCTCCATCCAGCTGTCAAAGGGATCTTCCTCTGTGCAGGCCTGATCCAGGAACGTCCCACTCAATGAACCCTAGTGGCTTCCCGTCACCCGCAGGATCAAATATGAAACCCTCGTTAGGTGTTCCAAGCCTTTCATAGCTTGCCCTGCCATCCCTGCCCACCTTCCCTATGCCTCCCACCCCATTACTCTGGTTTCCAGTGGTACCAGCTTTCTCACTGTTTCTCAAACAAGACCCACCAAAGTGAACTTTGGGCATTTTTACCGATGGTCTCCCAAGCACAGAACTCATTTCCTCCTCATCTCCATCTCTGGCCTCCTTCACCTCCCAGCTAAAATCCCACCATCTACAGGAAATAAGAAACCCCCCTTAATTCTAGCACCTTCCCCCTCTCAATTACCTCCCACTCATCCTATTGCTCGTTTGTACATCATCGTCTGCATTTAGTCTCCCCATGAGACAAAACTTCCTGAGATCAGGGATCATCTTTTTCTTTCTCTGTATCCTCAGCTCTTAAATAGGACCTAGCACACAGTAGGTGTTTCATAAATGTTTGTTGGCTGATGCACACACTGCATTTTAAAAATCTATCAATAGGCTGAGAGACCTTTTTTGTCACCTACTGACCGGCTTAGGCAGAGGCTCAAGGGACAAGAAGAGTCTTAAGACAAAGCCTAGAGGCAGGGAGGCTGGGTAAGAGGTATTGTATATATGATGATAAAGGCCTAGAGCAGATGACGTGCAATGGGAACAGAAGAGAAGGGGAAAGGGTTAAAGAAGAATCAAAAGAATTTGGTTGATGTTTAACATATATTGGACTACCTGCCATCTGGGGAGAAGTGAGGGAAGGGGGAGAAAATTGGGACACAAGGTTTTGCAAGGGTCAATATTGAAAAATTATTCATGCATATGTTTGGAAAAATAAAAAGCTTTAGTAAAAAATAATTTGATTGGATGAAGAACAAAGTCCTTCAGAGGAAAAAAAGAAAACTGAGGCTTTAAGCTTGGGGTAGAGTGGTGTCCTTACTGACAAAAAGAAGGAAATCAAGAACTGGTTTCACAGGGAGAATAAAATGATTAATTTGGACTATGTTAAGTGAGAATGATGGTGGGGTACTTAGATGGTGATGTCAAGCTAAAAATCATAGATGGAAATTCAAAGGCCATTATTTTTACTCCCATGTTTTACAAGTGAGGAAATGGAGGCTGGAGAGGAAATGGCTTCTCCAAAATCATTTGTACCCAGCTGCCATTTGTACCCAGGTCTTTGACCCTTAAATCAAGAACACATGAGAGTGTTCTTGGGACACATTTCCAAAGAAGCTGTTTTTCTAAAGCCTAGAAAAGCTTAAAAAGAAGGTATCATTTGAAACTTTATATAAATACATATATATATATATATATATATACATATGTATATATATATATATATATATACACACACACAGATAATCTATAACATTATATAATTTTACATATAATAAATTACATATTATATAATTAAAAGGGGTAAAAGAGCAAGTTAGCCTTCTTCTCTTTCCCCCACCTTAGGCTTAACCAAGTTGGCCCAACTAAGGACTAAGAGAATAAATGAAATCCACTCTCCGACCTGTATCTTTAGCCACCTCGGACACGTCTTCATTCCTCATCTCCGCCATATAACCGAGCACGGTGAAGATCACAAATCCAGACATGAAGCTCGTCATACAATTTACAATGCTAGTCACCAGGGCATCTCTGAAAAACCAGAACATTACAGACTATGGGATTTGAGGCAGGAAGAGACCTTGCCACTCTATGATCCTTCCTCCCAGGGATTGCTGTCTGTGTCATTCATAGGATCATAGATTCAGAACCAGAAAAGACCAGAAAAAACCAGCCTATGAGTCCAGTCCATTTCATAGATGAAGAAAAGGAAGTCTAAGGAAGGGAAGGGACACAGGAAGAAAGTTAACTCCTCATCTGGTGTTTCCCTCATGCTTACCCTCTGACAGTGCTCAAGTCTCCCTTGGCAAGAGTGACCAGATCAAGTTTTTAAAATTTAATAAAAAGTACCATTGGAATTCTTATATTCTCTGCCTTTCACTCGCCATCCCCTAACGGTAGGGGGACCATTTGTTGTCATGTCATTCTGAAGGCAGGGTCCTTCCTAGAATTCTCCATCAACTCCACGGCCCCACAGAATGGGAAGATGCTTTTACAGTGGCAAAATACCCAATGCTCCAAGACACTCACTGGTAACAGTTGTTGTTGAATTTGTTATAGCTAGCAAAGGCTAGTAAGACACCAAAGCCAGGACCCAATGAGAAGAAAATCTGAGCCGCGGCATCCACCCAGACCTGAAACACACACAAGGGGAAGAATGATGAGAAGAGAAGCCAGAATCGGGAGGGGGAGCACTGATACGTATCTTCAAGATCTAGTCCAATGTGAGTGATGGAAAGTTGTCTTAGAATGCTCCATAAAGGGAGCACTTCAAATGTATCCAGAGAAGGCTATTTCTGACACATGTTCCTGTCCAGATCAAGATGAATCACCCCAACTACAGCTCCCAGTCCCACCTGTCCTGGAGCTTCAAACATCACTGCCCATCACCCGCTCCCATCTCCTCCACCCAATTTTAGGCTCCTCAGCTTCACAGTACTGGACCAAAGGGACTTATTCAGAAAGAGTGGACCTTCCATCAAGGAAATGAGAGACTGGCAAGTAAAGTCCTCATTTTTTCCTCTTTGCCGTTCCCATTGTCTTACCCCAGTTTCAAGGAGCTTCTGCCAGTTGGGTTTCAGATAGAAAAGGACACCCCTCCAAGCTCCTGGAAGCGTGGCCCCCCTTACAAGCAGGATGGACAGGATGATATAAGGGAAAGTAGCCGTCACCCACACCACCTGCAAGTGAGAGGAGAGGTAAAGAGAAGGCAGGATGACCCCTCAGCCATCCCTAAAGACAGACTTTGCTTCTATCCTTAAAGACCTCCATGGGTGGACATGTTACCTCTTCTGCTTGATAACATCAGTGGGGTGTGGGAAAATGGAAGTGTTGAGCTTGAGATAATTTCTCGGTTTTAGATTTGCTGTGCACAGTCTGAACACTGTGGAATTCTTTTTTAGTTTTCTTGGACTTTGCCAGAAATGCTTCAACTACCATATAGAACAATGTGTGGGGCCATTTAGGAAGAATCCTGGAATCCCAGAAGGACTCAGTAGTAGGAGAGTCAACTTCTCTTTGTCATAGAGGGAATTTGCCTTGGGTTTGGGGTTTATATGTGGGGGTGGGTCTCTTGTATTTTTTTCCTTAACACTTTCCATTAGGAAAGATTTTGAGAGGAAAGATTACAAATTAATACAAATACAAAATTATTCCTTATTTATTCTTATGATAGATTCTCTGAAAGAAGCAATGCTGTCCCCTGGCTCTAGCCATCCATGGGTAGCAAGATTCCTGGGCTCAGGGTATGAGGATTCTCTGAGGCATTAGGATAGATCATTAAGAAATAGATCATTCGTAGCTCTTTTCAACAATGAGATGATTCAGACCAATTCCAATGATCTTGTGATGAAGAAAGCCATATATACACAGAGAGAGGACTGAGGAAATTGAGTGTGGATCACAACATAGTATTTGCATTCGTTTTGTTGTTACTTGCTTGAATTTTATCTTCTTTCTCATTTTTTTCCTGTTTGGTTTGATTTTTCTTGTGCAGCAAGATAACGTATAAATATGTATACATGTATTGGATTAATTGGACATATATTTTAACATGTTTAAAATATATTGGATTACTTGCCATCTAGAGGGAATGGAGGGAAGAGAGGGGAAATTGGAACACAAGGTTTTGCAAAGGTTAATGTTGAAAAATTCTCCATGCAAATATTTTGAAAATAAAAAGATTTAATAAAAAAGAAATAGATCACTAAGCAATAGATCACCTTGCCAGATGTTTTGACCCCTTTCCAGATGCTAAAGTAGACAATAGTGAAGATCAACATTATACAGAGGGCCAGTTGCCAGCTAATGCCCCCCACATCATCTAATCCTTGAGACTTGTGGATCTGTAAGACATGGCGCCTGAAATGAGATAGAAAGGCCCATTAGAGGAATAGGAGGAGGAACTCATCTCATTCTGTGAGTGCACACGCACACATATGTGTATGTACATACATATGAAAAAAAGAGGAGGGAAGGGAAGAAGGAACAGATAGGAGAAATGGTAGGGGAAAGGGGAAGTGAAAAAAGATAGACAGATGACAGAGAGAGAGACACACACAGAGAGAGAGAAAAAAGAAAGAGGGAGGAAACAGAAAACCACTAAAAAAAAAAACTCCAGGAAAATCTCAAATGGGAACTTGAAGAATCAGATATGACTGAAAATGACTGAACAATGAATATGTGGGTATGTATGTATGTAGTTCTGAGGTTATTCCAAGGGGAAAAAAATGGGCATCCATCATGTCATGGTATACTTAAGAGTACTCAAGATTGATTGGATATCGAGCTTCCAGAAAAACACAGACTGACTTTGCTTATGTTTCTCAGAATGGAATAGCAGACTCAATTAACTATTACCTGAAAAAAGACTAAAACTGACAGTTGAACTTCCTGGCCTCTTTCTTTCCTTCTCAGCACTTGGGGCTCCCGGGGCCAACTTCATAGAAATGTGTAATATTCACTGATGTGTTGTGACTTAAGGGATACTAGGAAGGCTTCACTGCCACCCTGGAAAATCTTGCCTCTGAAATTCTACTCTTAAAGCTTAAAATCAATGGGTTAATATACTACCTTCCTCAGTTCCTGGAAAACTAAAAACTTAAACCCAAAACAATCATCTTTGTATGAATTAGCTTTTCACATTTTTTTTCAGACAGTGGAGAGAAGGGAAATAAGGAAAGAGAAGTTTTGATGGAGGAAGAGATGGAAGGACAAATTCAGTTAGAACAACAGGAATTTTTCAGGCACACGTTCCCCTCTGTGGGGAACTGTTTCACAGTCTTACCTCAGGCCATCCCTGTTGCCTCGGTGCTCTCATCTCTACAAACAGAGCACTAAATGGAGGAGGGACTAAGAGCCCCTAGCTGCCTCCTAAGAACTCAAGTCTCAGGAGGATGGCCTGCCCCCCACAAAAATCACTTACATGCACTTACGTATAAAATTCTTCAGCAGGTGATATGGAGTGGGAAGTCCAGGTGATGTTGCCTTCCGAAAAGTAGTTGGTGCAATTGTCGGTGTTCCAGGCGTTCTCACAGCTGGTCCAGGGCAGTTGATCCGTAAAGGAAGAGATGAGGTAGTAGAGAGCCCAGGCCATGATGGTGTTATAGTAGGAGGCAATGTAAAAGGCGATGATGCAAATGGCGAAGCCAATCCCTAAGGGGTCAGAGAGAAGGGTCAGGTGGACGTTTAAGGAGTAAGGATGCTCAGGGCCAGCAAAGGAAATGGGCCGACCCATAGTAACAGTGTGATGGAGGATACTCCTGGGACTTCTTTGGAAATATTAAAAGACCAAGAGGGAAGCCTCCAGGGCATTGGGGAGTACCTCCTGGGGTGACTTCCAGAAAGACATGGACATGTAGCTCATAAGGAGAATAAGGGGAGAGGGAGTAAGTTAATAGAGATAAGGCACTCTGTAAGCCTTCAGATGCCACATAAACATTGATCCAATCCAACAAGCATTTATCCAGTGCCTCCTATTGACAAGTTACGGTTTTTAAAAAGCAAAGAGTCCCAAGACATTAAGAATCTAAAATTCTTCTTCTTGCTCCTTATAATTCACATGGATGAGAGCCCCAGGATCGCTGTAAGCAGTGGGGCGTGGGGGAGTGTCTGCAAACAGCTTCGATGAGTGGGTGTGTTTGCCTTTGCCAAAATAGAGCCTCTTCCCCCAGCCTCAGATTTTCTTCCCCCTTACCACCCCCACTAAGGGAAAAATCTTCCTCAAATGCCCTAGGACCAGCACCAGCAATTCACTTACCTTTGAAAATGGGGCAAATTTTCTTCCATATTGAAATGCAGCCATTTCGATGATATTGGCCCAGAGCCAGCTCCATATAGAACAGAGGAATCCCACCAAAAATGGCCATGATGGTGTAGGGGATAAGGAAGGCCCCTGCAACAAGGAAAAGGAATTTCATCTCTAACTGTCGCTTCCCTGGGGAACAGGGATATTTGCACTTTAGGAAATGAGAAGTCATAGATGCCTACTAGACCGCAGTCACCCAGTTAATGGTATAATCAGAATTTGAATGTGGATCTGAAATGAATGGATTTAAAATCCCGAGTTCCTCTATCTGGGGATTTTTGGATGTTCTATTGCCATAGCTCCACATTGGTCAATATTTGACTCTATTTCCTGGTTTCCATCATATTGGCAATGGGGACCACTCCTCAATAGCAGCATCTGCACATCCAGGTGTCCACAAGGACAGTACAATAGAGATCTAGAGAACAGGAGTCTGCTGGATTGTTCACAGAGAGGCTTCACTATGCCCCAAGTTTGATAGGGAGGCTGGACCAGTGGTGATTTTCCTGAATAACTTTCCCTTCTATTAAAAAAAAAAAAAGATACTCTTGTGATGAAGAGAGCCATCTATAACCACAGAGAGGACTGTGGGAACTGAGTGTGGATCACAACAAAGCATTTTCCCCTCTTTGTTTTATTTGCTTGCATTTTATTTTCTTTCTCATTTTTCCCTTTTTTGATATGATTTTTTCTTGTGCAGCAAGATAATTATATAGATATGTATACATATATTAGATTTAACATATATTTTTTAATATATTTAACATCTATTGTCATCTAGGGGAGGGGTGGAGAGAAGGGGAGGAAAATTTGGAACACAACCGTATGCAAGAGTCAGTGTTGAAAAATTATCTGTGCATATATTTTGAAAAAAAAAGCTTTAATAAAAAATGCATTCATTGATCCTTTCAGAGGAAGAAAACGATAGGAACCTAATATTGTCCTGGTGGCCACATTTTGAGAGTCTAGCACAAGAATAAGTAAGGAGAATTACCCTGTATTTCTATAGCATCTTTCCTCTCAAAATCTTTCCTAAATGGAAAGTGTCAGGCAAAAAATATAAGAGACCCATCCCCTTATATAAAAAATCCAAGCCAAAGTAAACCCTTTCTGGGACAAAGAGAAGTTGACTCTCCTCCCAAGTAATTATTTCTGGTATTCCAGTATTCTTCCTAAATGGTCCCATTGTTCTATTTGGCAATTGAAGTGTTTCTGGCAAAATTTAATAGTCAATGTCACTAAAAGGGTCATGGGAAGGAGGGAAGGAGGCAGGGTGAATTCCTATGGGATCTCCCAAATCCTATTCCAGAGCACTCCCCTGTTCCAGAATCTTCAGTGGTTCCCTATTACCTATAGAATGAAATGCAAACTCATTACAGATGGATAAAGTCCCACTAAGCCTTCTGACCTTAAACCTAGAGCTCCAGAAAAGGACAAACTGATAACCTTTATTTCTTGATTCTTTCTACTTACATATAGTAAGAGGAATACAGATAAATGAACATTCACTTCTGTCCATCTGTAGGCTCCATTTTGTTGTAGTCCAGAAGTGGGGATCTAGTCACTCCTTCATTCAACAAACATTTATTGAGCACCTACTATGTGCAGGGTACCATGTTAGACACTTCAGTGAATGTAAAGATTTGCAAGCTGACATTTTTGCCTTAAAGGAGTTCATATGGTCCCAAACCTTAATCTTAGCACCTTAACTCTGGGTCTATATCCCAAGGAAATCATAAAGGAGGGAAAAGGACCCACATGTGCGAAAATGCTTGTAGAGGCTCTTTTTGTGGTAGCAAAGAATTGGAAAAGGAGTAAATGCCCATCACTTGGGGGAATGTCTGAACAAGCTGTAGTACATGAAGATAATGGAATATTGTTGTTTGATAAGAAATGATGAACAAGTTGATTATAAAAAGGCCTGGAAAGATTTACATGAACTGATGCTGAGCGAAACAAGCAGAACCAAGAGTACATTGTACACAGGAACAGCAAGAGTGTGTGATGATCAACTATGAAGGACTTTATTCTTCTCAGAGGTTCAGTGTGATCCCAACAGACTTTGCATAAAAACCGCCATCTGCGTCCAGAGAAAGAACTAAGGAGACTGAATATTTTTTTTTAAATCCCTCCCATGGTTTTTCCCTTTTGCTCTAATTTTTCTCTCCCAACATAATTCATAAAACAATGTGTATTACAAATAAATAAACATAATGTCTCCCCATTAGACTGAGTAAATTGAGAACAGGGATTGTCTGTTCTAGACCTCAAAAACAGTGCCCAGCACGTAGTAGGTGCTTATTAAATGGCTCTTGTCTTGATGGGATACAACCATATTGACTTCAGATTTAGCTCAACCCTGGCAGCTTCCTGTTTTAGATGATTCCCAAGGAGACTATCAAACTAATCTTGGGACTTGCTTTAAACTCTTATTCAAACACAGTCTCCCAAAAGATCTGACCTTTAGCAAAATTAACAATCTGGCAAGTTTGAGTTTTAATTCCCAGTTCAAACAGATACATGGTACAGGTGGAAGGCTTCTGAATTCAAGTCCCAACACCACCATTGTTTGATGTGTGTAGTACTGAGTAATTTCCATCTCTTTGAGTCACTTTGTCTATTGGTAAAATTGAAGCAGTGATCCCTTGCACTGCTTAATTTACAAGGTTGTTATGAGGAAACATTTAAAGATACAGGATACAAATATATACATATTCTCCCTTGACCCTCATTCACTTCTTAAGATATCTTAAATAATCTCAACAACAGAAGAGACACAGTTTCACCAGAGACCCCATGTCCATAACTCTACGTGTTACCTTTCCCAATACTGACCTCCTCCATTTTGGTAGCATATATATGGGAAGCGCCACACGTTGCCGAGGTCCACAGCATAGCCGATGACTGAGAGGAGGAAGTCCATCTTTTTGGTCCAGGTCTCTCGCTCCCCTTGGTGAACTTCAGCGTCTAGGACGGTGTTGTCAGCTGCGTTGGAGTTTTGGGCATCCCTTTCCTCGCCCGAGCTCTGAACGGCTGAATACCCATTTGAGATTTGTCCTGATTCCTCCTTGTCCCCTGAACCAGTGAGTCCCTTCTGTAGAATGCCATTTTCCTGACAGTCTTCTCCATCCTTGCAGGCTGACTGTCCTTTTTTAGAATCCAGCGGGGTGGTCTCCATCCTTGTGTTTAGCAGATAGTGCTCATGTTCATTTACAGCCAATTGGAATGAGAATTCTCCTCCAGTTCTTGGATGTCCTCACAACTTTACAGTTACTAGACTGCAGGTCCTGTTTCAAAAACATACAGAAAAAGGAGAAAAGATTAGACCCTGGGTGGCTTTGGGGAGGGGGAAATGAAGAAGTAAAACAGATCCCAGATATGAATCTTAAAATGTTTTAAATTATTTTTTTTAAAAAGGTTTTAGGTCAAGCTAATATAATAAATCTTTGGGATTTGGAAGATCTCTCTAGAGCAGCAGAGTTTTAGTTAGCTAAAACTAGTGTTTTCAACCTCTTTAAGTTTACTGATTGAAGATGAGTATCCCCAAGAGGAGAGATAGAGGATATCAAAGTTTAAAAGGGTGGGGAGAGGGGGAAGCTCAGACAGTTGTTTCAGTAGGTAAGCTCGACCACTGACATTTACGGCACTTGGATCTTTGTGAATGCTTTATAGACCATCTCATTTCAGTCTCATTGCAGTCTTGAGATAAAGGTATCATGGGTATTTTTATCCTCGTTTTTAAAGGTGGGGAAACTGTATTGCTTCAAAAAGTATTGAATTGAAATGACTTTTCCAGGCTCACTCCAGATAGGAAGGCAGAGATGGGATGTAAACAAAGTTTCCTCAACTCTGGTACATGTAGCGAACAGTACAGGGTTAGAAAAAAATAATATTTTATATCATCTATGGATTATTAATTAGCACAACTACATGGTACATACAGTGCATAGAATCAGGAAAACTCATCTTCCTCAGCTTAAATCTGGCCTCAGGCAGTTCCTAGCTATGTGATCCTGGGCAAGTCACTTCACCCCATTTGCCTCAGTTTCCTCATCTGTCAAATGAACTGGAGAAGGAGATGAAAAACCCCTCTACGATCTTTGTCACGAAAACTCCAAATGGGATCATGAAGAGTTGAATGTGACTCAACACAAATGGAAAATAAATATAACATAGCCAAAGATAGAGTTGAAAAAATCATGCTCTGTTTAGTTCTTTGTGATCTACATTGTATGAGATTAGAAAGGGAAGAATTATAACAGGCACTCAGGCTGACAGCCATAAAGCAGAAAGATAATTGGTTCTGGAGTCAGGAAGATGTGGGTTCAAATATTACCTTTAAAAATGGCTACCTTTGTAGCTCTGGTTAAATCAATTTAACTAGCTAGGACTCAATTTCCACATTTTGAAAAAATGAAGCAGTTCTATTAGATGGTCTATGAGATCCCTTTTTGACCTAAGACTCCCCCATTAGTCTTGCTCTTGAAAAACTTTCAGACAAATGCCGAGCAGCTTTTGGCTGACTTGCTTCACTCCTGTTTCTAATGTACCTGATAAACCCTGGAAAGCTACCACCTTGGACTCCGCTGCTGCTCTCCCTCTTCTTAAGTCTATAACCCTTTCTGAAGGACTTCTGGAGTTTACACCCTTGAAGGTAGAGTTGGGGCCCACAGTATGGTGCCATTTTCCCCTACTGAAGGTGCACACAGGAAGTTAATAGTGGCAATTTCTATTTCCCTGGAGGCTGGCAAAAAACAAGCATCAATGGAGCTCTCAAGTCTAAGCACTTTTCCCAGAAGGGCTGGGCAAGCCCTGCAGCCAGCATTCCTAGCTCTACTAGGGTGGAATGAAAGACAGGACTGATTCTAACTGCAGGGAAGTTTGAGAGAGAGAGAGAGAGAGAGAGAGAGAAGAGAGGAGGGAGAGAAAGAGAGAAAAGAAAAAAGGAGAGAGAGAGAGAGAGGAGAGAAACCTCAGCCCTGGACTCAGCTAATTTGATTTCTTGGGGGTTAAATTTTTAAAACTCTCTTAAGGTGTATCTGGATCAGCACACATCTGCTTAGTTGAAATTGTATAATACCATTCAAGGAAAACATACTCTAATGTGAATGGTTGTCTAGAATACCAACTGTGACAGTAGATAGAAGAGCCTCTCTTGGATAAGTGGGACAGGAAAAGAGACATGCAGGGGCTCATCTCATATGATGACTTGGGGACCTTAAAGATACAACCACCTGACCGGCTCTGCACATAAGAGTCCAACAGCTGTGGATGGAATCTGAACTAGATTAGGGGTCTGAGGACAGAATGGGATAGACAATATGACTTTTGAAAGCCCCTTTTAATCCAGAAACTAATGCTAATAATAGCCTATTTATGTAATGCTAGATTGGGGATCCTTAACAAGGGGCCATAGATAGATGTTCAGGGAACTTTTTATTCAGGGAAATTTTTATTTTTCCTAACCTCTAAATGAAACTTGGGATTTCCTTCAATTATCTAAAAACATTCTGAGGATGAGAAATCAAAGTCAATGAGAAGTTTGATCAGACTACTATTGTAGCAGGAAAACGGGAAAACAACAACAAAACCCTGAGTTAGAGATTTTAAAAACTACGTTCACCATCTCCATTATACAGAGAAGGAGACTGAAGATAGAAAGGTTTATAGACTTGTTCATGGTTCCACAGCTTCTAAAGCAAAATTTGGGCTTTAACCCAAGCCCTCCCACTCCAACTCCTTCCTCTTTTTTTCTCTAAATTTCTAAATCAAAATAAAATTTTGATAACTTTATTTATAGTTCCCAATGTATCCTTCTCCTTTTCAGACAATCATCATTATAACAAAGAATTAAAAGAGAAAAAGACAGAGACAGAGGTAGAGAGAAGGAAAAACAATTCAGTAAAACTAACTAACAAATTGAAAAAGCCTGACAGCAGGTACAGGGTTCCCCGCCCACACCCTTCACCCACCCCTGCCAAGAAGGAAGGGAGGTGCCTTCTTCTATTTCTTCTTTGGGGCTAAGGTTGGTCATAATTTCCACATATTCAGTTTTGATGGTTCTGTTGTTTTTTCCCTTCCAGGACCGTTTTTCATTTGTGAGCTCATTTAGTGACCTTCTACATCTAAGGCATATATATATTCATATAAACCTGTGGACAAGCCACTTAACTTCTCTAGCTCTAAGACCACTTCTAAGACAAGGTGATGCTGACTTCATTTCTTTATGAATAGAGGAGATGCAGAAAAGGATATTTCATATATTTGGTTGGTAGGGCTGTTTTTACTGCCTATTTGCATTCCAAGTTAAGGCTACAGGATGAGCCACAACTAACTGGTATTTTGTCTATTTTGTTTTATAATTGAGCCCAAATCTAAAGTTTAGTGTTATTGGAATACTAGGTCCCCTTGCCTGGCCATGACCTATGTCAAGGATATGTATCTACATTAAATGACTAGTGTTTCAACTGAGATATCAAATGCCATAGTCAAATAGTAGAGCGGCCCCAGCACAACTTCTAATGGTCTGTGGGTCCCTGATTCTATTTTTGTAACCTGATTTAAGTCCACCCCAGTTGAGGGCCTTCTTGCTGCCCCCTCCTCCTGGTTCTCACTCCCCTACTCCTAAGCTTCCACTGTAAAATTTCCTATGAAAACCAGACCTCTTCCATTTATTTAGCACTTCCCCCCCTTCTCTTTCAAATGACAGCTCAAGGCTCATTTGCAATAAAGTGGCCCAACCTATCATCTCCCCTCCCAGAACAATTAGAATGGCTGTAACAGGAGATAAATATAGTACAAATACATAGTCAACAAAACCAGGGAGAGGGGCCAGGAGACACCTTGGGAAAGGGTTTCCCTTCAGAACCTTGAAACTACTCACAACTTTGAACCTTTGTTATTACACTTTCACATTGGCCTTTGTATGGTACTTTATGGCTACAACGTGTTTCACATTTGATTCTCACACTGATCCCCTATGAGTATTAGTATCCCCATTTCACAAATGGTGAAATTGAGTATTTGAAATATTGTGGAACTTGCTTACAGCTATCTGGATAACAAAGGGTGGAGATGAGACTGGAACCTGGTCTCTGGAATGAATTCCAAATTATCCCCCTGCTCCATAATCTTCAGTTACTCCCTAATACCTATAGGATGAAATGTAAAATTTTAATCTGGCCCGATCTGGCTCCAATCTACTAATAAATTGTTTATCTGACTTATCTGTCCTATTAGGTGTTACCTTTATGAGGAACTATGTCTATTCTTCTTGCTATCACCCATGGTATCTTGCACATAGTAGTGGATGTTCATCTGTTTAATAAATGAACCTATGTTTTTAGATTTCATATATGATCCAAAAGGAAGATAGATGGTAAAAATAAATAAATACAGTCTGGTGTTCTCCTGGGATACCATGTAAGATATTCTTCTGGACCTTTAAAAGTATATTGACAACCAATTCTAATGGCCTAATGTTCCCTGTCCCCCATCCTCTGCTTCTCTACCCCTTGGTACCCTCATCTTAAACTGGGGCAGATGGTATTAAGGAGTCATCTCTGGCTTTCTGGCTTTGTTCTGAGCAGCTACAAAGTTCCTGTGTATAAACCACAACCGACTCTTTAATAGTTGATTGAAGTAGCTACAATTTGATTCAATTATACAAACATTTGTTCAATGCTTGCTACATATTAGATACCTAGAATAAAAAAAAATTAAATCTCTTATCTTCAAGGTGCTGATGTTTACTTCTCTTCTTCAGGAAATCTTTCCAAGCACACTAGTCCTGAGTGAGTTCTCCCCCTTTCTAGTTTTCCCCTCCCTTCCCTCCCAGGATTATCCAGAGAATTGGAGGAGATCTCAGGAGATAGGCTAGGAAAGGCTTTCCCTTCAGAATGTTGAAACTATGTAGAACTTTGTACCTTCTAGATTACACTTTCACATTAGACTTTGTATAGTACTTTATTGAGGGTTTCACACATTATTTGATCCTCCCAACAACCTTGTTCATACCAGTCTTATTTCTTGTTTTCTTCCTCTCTTCCCATCTCCACAGATAGACTTATAAGTCTATAAGACTTAGTGGATCATTCTCCTCAGGGATCCTTGGGGTATGTGTCATTATCACTCACCTCAAGGAGAATGTGTAAAAAAGCACACAGATAAAAGAAACTCAAGTATGGAAGGAAGACATTCGACTTTAAGCTGTTTTATACCAAGAGAAGGATTCTCCCCCTGGAGCTTGGTAAATAGACAAACCTAGGAGACGGACCAGTTACATCCTCTGAGATGAGCTAGCAGACAGGTAGAAGTCACCACTTTGAATTCCTAGTTCCTGTCCCAGTTGTGTGGGTACCTTAGAATACTGCTTTGGGCCATAGTTTTCTCATTAGTAAATGGGAAAAATAGGACTTGTGGGACTTATATCATAGAGGTGTTTTAAGGAAAGTACTCCCTTTGAAAGCTGTAAACAGAATTATATGAATGAGAGCTATAAGTCTCATAGCAGGCTTGGGGTTTGGTGAGAGATGTTCCCATTGGAGGACAAGTCTTTCCATAAACCTCCTGCTATATGCAGCTATTGTTTGCAAATATTTGTGGTCAGATGAGCCTCAAGCACAAAATGACCTCTGCCTTGTAGAACCTCTTTTTGGGATCTTGGGCAACAGCTTTTACATTTTGAACATATGCATGCTATCCCAACTTCTTCCAATAAGGTTAATATTGGAAAATACTAGGGACATGGACTTGAGAGGATCTAGTTTCCAGGAATGTCCTTCTCTGGGATCTTTTTTATTGAATTTATTTTCATTTGTCTGGATTATGTTAGATGAAATCTTAGGTTTGGAGCCTCTCATTGATAGAGTGAGTTTTCCTCAATGGAAGTTCCTATACTAATGAAACCACAAGTCCAGTCACCCCAAAACCCGTCTTCTTATCATCTTACATCTCACATCTTCCTAATAGAACATAAACTCCCTGAGGGCAGGGATTGTTTTTCATTTTGTCCATATCTACCTTATGTATCCAGCACCTGGCATGGTCCTTTGCATACAGCAAGAAATTAATAAATATTTGTTGGATTTACTGTTGGTGTAGGGGTGATTTGACTTAATCATTCTGGAAAGTAGTTTGGATTCTCCAAAAGTTATTAAACTGTACAAAATCTTTGACCCAGTAAAACTACTACTAGGCTTATGACCCAAAGAGATCAAGGGAAAAAGAAAAGGAGTCATCTATATAAAAATATTCATAGCAGCTCTTTTCATAATAGTAAAAAAAAAGAAGAAACCAAGAGAATGCCCAGAATTTGGGGAATAGTTGAACAAATTATGGTTTATGAATTGAGCAATAGTCTATGGTCTTTTAGCATACCTGTCTTTCAGAACTATGACGCTAAAGAAATGCTAAAAATAGTTTCTGAGAATATGTGAAAATTTTGCAAGGGTGAATGTTGAAAATTATCCATGCATGAAATTAGAGAGGCCTGGGAAGACTTACATGAACTGATGCTAAGTGAAATGAGCAGAACCAGGAGATCATTGTCCAAGGCAACAATAAAACTATACAATGATCAATCCTGATGGATGTGACTCTTTCCAACAATGAGATGATTCAGACCAGTTGCAATAATCTTGTGATGAAGAAAACTATCATGTACACCCAGAGAGAGGACTGTGGGAACTGAGTGTGGACCACAACATAGCATTTTCACTTTGTTGTTGTTTGCTTGTATTTTGTTTTATCAGTTTTTTTTCCCTTTTTGGTCTGATTTTTCTTGTGCAGCAAGATAATTGTATACATATATTGGATTTAACATATATTGTAACAAAGTTAAAATGTATTGGATTACCTGCCATCTAGGGGAGAGGGTGAGGGGAAGGAGGGGAAAATTTGGAACACAAGGTTTTGTAAGGGTCAATGCTGAAAAATTACTCATGCATATGTTTTGTAAATAAAAAAATTTCAAAGCAAAAAAAAAAAAGAAAGTTATCCATGCATGTTTTGAAAATAAAAAGCTTTAATAAAAAAAGAATTATATGTAAACTAATGCAGAGTGAAGTGAGAACTGTAACAACACTGTAAAAATGAATAATTTTGAAAAACTTAAGAACTCTGATAAATCTAGTGATCAACATTATTCCAGAGGACCAATGGTAAAGAATGGTACTTATCTCCTAAAAGAGAAGCAATGGACTAAATTTATAAAATTAGACAGATATTTTTGATGATGTTCAGTTTGGAAATTAATTTTGCATGGATATTCATATTTAAAAAGGATTTTGTTTTCTTCTTTTTTTTCCTATGGTGGGGGAGGGAGTGAAAATATAAAGGTTTGTTAATTGATACAACTCACATTTAATTTTAAAAATAAATGTTTGTTGGATTAGGTTGGGATGAATTGTATTGGATTGATGTGAATGAGGGCCAGGTTGCAGATCTGGGCTCCATATTGCCAACTTCTCTTGGTTCCATGGATACAGTCTGTGTATCCTCAACATGTTAATGGATACACACAGGTCAGAGTGCATGGACTCCTGGAGGAAGGCTCAGCATAACTCATGATAATAAGGTATGTAACTTTGGTCCTGAGTTTTCTCATCTACCAACAGATAAGGCTAGGGTTGGCTGAACTCTGATCTCTTCTAGCTCTAAGGTCACCGTCACGGGGAGCAAGTCAAAACAAGCCCTTGTTCGGGGGCATCATCTCTTACATTATTGCCAGATTCTTTCTATTCACCTCTTTTCTACAATCTGAAATGTCAACAGTGAGAAGCTCTCTTTACAAGGCTCCTCAAAAGCAGCCCAGCCTAATTAGTGCAGTTGTGCCAAGAATCCAATTCATTTCAATGGAATAAACCCTCATTTGACATGCAAATCTCCTGCAAAAAAGAAAGCGATTTCATTTCTTTGCCAATATGAACCTGAATTCCCACCTTTTGCACAGGTGAGCAATCACTGTATAAAAACAGAACCATCATTAGTCATCAGCAGGCCCTGCCCTTGGGAAATGCTCAGGATTATATTTCTCTGCCTTATTTCAGACAGAACTCCCAAATAGACCTTCAGATCCTCTATCCCGGTCCCATACATTAACCTCACAGGTCAATATTACCTCAGAGCTAAGAGACAATGCAGAAGAACCAGGTGAATCTTCTTCAGGGATTCTTAACTCCCCTTTTGTGTCCTTGATCTGTGGGTGGCAGTCCAGTGACTGGGGCTGTGAGTGTGACTCCAAATCAAAATATCCGGGTCCCCACAGCCCACAGTGTTACAGAGCCCTTCTTCAGACACTAGGTCCTCTCCTTTTGTATTATTGAAATAGAGATAAAGCGTGACAAAAATCATCTCCATTTTACAAATGAGGAGACTGAAGTTCAGAGAAATGAAGCGGATTTGTCCAAACCTACACAAAGAGTTAATGGCAGAGTCAGTACCACCATGTTGGAACCATTCTTCCTCCATATGGTTCAGTGGGGCCAAGGCAGCCAAGGGGGCAGGCCTGAGCTCAGCTCAGAGGCCTCTTTCAATGTCACGTGTTCAGAAGGACCCTAAGCTTACTTGCCCTTGGCTTAACAGAGCACCTAAAGAAGATTAAACAAATGATTTTGTGTTTGAGACAAAAAATGAGCACCAACTCTAGGGAGGAGATGAAAAAACCCCAACAACTTCTGGTGCACATTATAAAGCAAGATCGTTTCTGCGCGCTTGTCAAAGCATGTCTGGACATCCCACATTTCTAGCTTAATTTCCCCCTCAGGCTTCAGATTATTCTTCATTTCAATGCTATTATAGAAGCAGGAGCAAAGAGCACCATGATTTTAGACAATGACGCCCTGGGAATCTTTTTTTATTTTATTTTTTACTAGGCAGGACCTTAAAAGTATTTGACAGAGGGGAAGATTTCATACAGATCTGTTGTAGTATTTCTGAGCCCTAACCTGCAGAGCTTAATGGCCTCCTGGGCGGTCATTTCAAAATAAAAAGTCTATTGACTCTACAACCTTCCTGACTGGATTCCAATAGGCAACTCCGGTCAACATGATCATAATTCTACTCATTACTTTTCCATTCAAACCTTATCCTCCCATTATTAAATTGCGGCTCTTGAAGGGTATCACATGCTTCCATTCTTCCATGTTCCTAAACTTAAAGTCCTCCTCATCTCCCCACTCTCCCTCTTACCTCTTGTCTGATCACTTGACAAATCCCATTGATTCCACATCTCTTGTATCTGTCCCTTCTCTCCACCAGGCTTCTTCACTCTTAGTCTGGACTATTAGAATAGCCTCCTAACTATCTTTCTACTTCTCTCCTCTTTAATCCATCCTCCATACAATAGACAAAGGAATTTTCCTAAGTGCAGGCCTGACTGTATCATTCCTTGGCTCAAAAACTCTCATGTTTCCCATCTGCCTCCAGGACAAAATACAAACTTTGCTCTTTGGCTTCTAAATCCCTTTAGCTCCAGCCTGCCTTACCCATTTTATTGCTCATTACTCTCCTTAATGCACACCATATTTCAGCCAAATTGGACTATTCCTCTTAAATGACATTCTGTCTCCCATCAGGAACGCATTCGTACCTCGATTCTGTCTCCCAGAATCCCTCACTTCCTGCAAGCTCTATCCAAGTGCCACCTTCCTGAAGGAAGCCCATCCCAGCGCTCCATCCCCCCACCCAGAATTACTTTGCATATGAGATAGTCTGCCCATGAGGGCTTGGCTCTCTCCTGAAGGACAGTCCTGGAACAATGCAAACTGGTCTTTATGGGCACAAGAGGATGTGATGATGGATAGACCAAGAAACTGCTAAATTTAGATTACTGCATGAGTTCAAGAAAGGCAGAAATGAAACTTCAGAATGCTAGCCAGCTCCTTGCCCCACATATTTCTTTTTTATCTTTCCTACCATAATTATATAGTTTTATTTATTTTTTATAGAAGCTTTTTATTTTCAAAACATGTAAGGATAGTTTTTCAACATTGACTCTTATAAAACCTTGTATTCCAATTTTCCTCCATTCTTCCCTAGATGACAGGTAATTCAATATCTTAAACATGGTAAAAACACCCATATTACTTCTTTAGCCCTTCAGAGAGGTTGACTATTCAATACATCCAGGATCTGTGATTTCACCAAGGTGAGTGAATTGCTGTGTCTCACAAATAACTACTTTACCTCTGCCTTGGCCCAGGTCTAGAATACCCTCCCTTCTCACCTTCATTTCTTAGAATCCCTAGTTTCTTTCAAGACTAGTTCAAATTCATGGACTTAACATCATAATCTTTCTACACCCTAGTAGACATTCTTTGTGAGTGACTTTTGCTGGTGGCTAGCCATTTGGTGATGAGACTCCCACTTTTCTAGGCTACATGGGACCACAAGCATGCAGATTGGACAGCACTTGAAACATTTGGTTTTTTGGAGTTTTTTCCTGGAACTTGTGCTTCACTAATAGACCTTTGGCATCCCAACATGGCCACCACATAGGTTGATTGATCAAAGAGGAAAATGGCCTTAGGCAAGGAATATCTGGACAAGAAAAAATATTGAGTCACCCTTGGGGACCTGGACTCATTTCAGCATCTTTGGTATAAAATCCAGGGAATTTAGACATTTACTGAGAAATTGGTTTATGTCAACAAAACATTACAAAGGCAGGCAGAAACCCCCAAAATTTCTCATCTTGGAAGTTTTTCAATTTCATATAATGAGTTTGGAGTAGACCCATAAGCTTTCTATGTCCTGTGCTATAGAGAATCAAAGACCCTTGCTCAGATGGTTACCACTTTTTCCATGTCTTCTGTTCTCTCAGTAAAGAGATGGAGGACTATAGGTGTGAAATGTAGTATGCACAGTTAGCTGCAGTCACTTATTTGGGTTTGAAATGTCTTGTTATAGAGGGGAACTTAATTATATGGATGGATTAAGGGGCAATGTTTATAGTATAAATACAAAAGACAATAATAAGACAAGAAAAATAATTGCTACATGTGTGATTGAGCAAGGCATTTAAATAACTTTGAGCTCCACTTTTTTCGCTCAGAAAATGAGAGGGAAATGATCCCTCCTATGTTGTGGGAACCTTCTGCTCAAACAAAAAGCCCAGACTTCCCTTGAGTCTTATTATCAACTTTTCAGAGTGATCACTTAATATGTTTTAAGTGCCACAGCATGCTGGGGATGGGGGTAAATTCTAGTGTTTACAGTGTTTGGATCTATCACCCTGGCTCTCTTAAGTCCCAGATAATACATAAAAATGCCACAGAGTATTGAATTGAGGCCTACATCCTAATTCTAGCTAAGGAAAGCAAGTCCTTAATCCTATAGACCGCAGTTTTCTCTAAATGAAGAAGTGAATACCAAAAGGATCAAAAAAAGGAGAAAGTGCCTTAAAAATAAAAGCAAAACATGAAAGCAATCTTAAAACTGCATTAAGGCTTTGGGGACCCCCTCTATGTCTACCCCAGTCTCTTCCATTCCTGTATCATCAACTGTCTAGATGGATGTTACTCATTTCCAGAACTTCTCTCCCTTCTCCAAGCTCCCTTTCGGTTGGGGGAATCAACATCTGTTTAGAGCAGGGGTTCTCAAGCTATGGCCCTCGGGTCAGATGTGGCCTGCTGAGGACATTTATGCTACCCTCCAAGTTATGGCAAATGGGCTGAGGGGCGGAGACAGTGTGAGCTTTTGTTTTCACTATAGCCGACCCTCCCACAGTCTGAGGGACAGGGAACTGGCCCCTATTTAAAAAGTTTAAGGACCACTGGTTTAGAGTTTCCAAGTTTGCAACCTTGGAGTTGTCCTTGAATTTTTTATCTTTGTATTTTTATTAGCCCAACACAGCACCCCTGCAAATAATAGATAAATGTTTGTTGGACTGTATTGGACTAGATTAGATATGTGGGTAAAACTGTATCAGAATGAAGAGAACCCACTCAATTCCAAAGGAAGGAAAGAAGGAAGCCTGGGCCTATAAGACAGGGTGTTGGTCTGGCCTGGGAACCATTTAGATATTCACCATCATAAAGGCCTTCTTCTGTTCTTTCCAGGAAGGGACACAATCATGAAGCATCTACGGGGTCCCCACTTGTTATGTTTTGCTTTAATTTTCAAAACACTTTCCCATTTTTTGTCCTATTGAAATTCACTTCTCCATTTGTGCAGCAAACTAAGGTATAAAAGGTTAAGAGATTTGTTGACCTTAGCTCCATTCAGTATTCCCTACTAATACTGGTGATCTAGGTGAGCATTGGAATGTTATCTTCCCTTTTTCCACAGGTGTAATCTAGGATTCAGCCAGATTAATTCATTAAATGTCCCCTGACCACCTATAATGGTCCCATCTCTGCATGTTGACCCAACCAGTTCTTTCTGCTTGAATCTTCACTGGTTTATACTTTTAACCCAAATTCACGGCCTACCTTCTCTATGAAGTCTTCCCCAGAGGTCTGGGCCCCCAGGATTCTTTTTAAATATTGATACTTCTCACATACTGCCTTACTCATCTTAGCTTTTTTAGATGCTTACAGCTCATCTTCCTGAACTATAGAATCCCAGAATCTCAGATTTAGGAGTGATCTTGTAGGTCATGGGGTCTACTGGAAAGATATTCTCACTACAACAGGGGTTCCCAACCTTTTTTGTGAGTCCTGTACCTCTTTGATGGTCTGATGAAGTCTAAATAATTGAAGAAAATGCCAAATTTCACTCAACCTACATGCAGATTGAGAACTCCTGCCCTAGAACAACCCTAATATGTGGTCACAAGGTCCCTGCTTGAGGACTTCCAGGGATGGAAAACCCACTGCCTACTCCTCCCCACACAAGATCACCATGTCCCATTTGGACAGCTCCGACTAGTTGCCATTTTTCCTGACACAACCAAAAATCTTCCTCCTGCCCCTTATAAGATCATGAGATCACAGATCAAGAACTGAAAGAGACTTTAGAGGTTACGTCATCTAATTTCACCTAGTCTTCACTTTACAGATAAGGAAAACAAGACCCAGGGAGTTAAATAAAAGATTAGAACTAGAGCTGGATTATCTCCCCCCCCCCCCTCCCCAGCACTTCATTTCACAGATGAGGAAGCCGGCATCCAGAGAGTCTAAATGATTTACCCAGGATCACACAGGTGGCAAAGGTA